>NC_089801.1:39130924-39310924 GCF_029633855.1 Hoplias malabaricus | reverse complement strand
AGCAGGGACAGTGTGGGGTAGATCTAGAGTAACAGCAGGGACAGTGTGGGGCAGACCTGGAGTAAAAGCAGAGACAGTGTGGGGTAGATCTGGAGTAACAGCAGAGACAGTGTTGGGTAGATCTGGAGTAACAGCAGAGACAGTGTGGGGTAAAGCTGGAGTAACAGCAGAGGAAGTGTGAGGTAGGTCTAGAGTAACAGCAGAGGAAGTGTGAGGTAGGTCTAGAGCAAAAGCAGAGACAGTGTGGGGTAAAGCTGGAGTAACAGCAGAGGAAGTGTGAGGTAGGTCTAGAGTAACAGCAGAGGAAGTGTGGGGTAGATCTGGAGTGACAGTGTGGGGTAGAGCTGGAGTGACAGTGTGGGGCAGATCTGGAGTAACAGCAAAGACAGTGTAGGGTAGAGCTGGAGTGACAGTGTGGGGTAGAGCTGGAGAAACAGCAGAGACAGTGTGGGGTAGAGCTGGAGTAACAGCAGAGACATTGTGGGGTAGAGCTGGAGTGACAGTGTGGGGCAGATCTGGAGTAACAGCAGAGACAGTGTGGGGTAGATCTGGAGTAACAGCAGAGATATTGTGTGGTAGATCTGGTGTGAAAGTGTGGGGTAGAGCTGGAGTAACAGCAGAGACATTGTGGAGTAGAGCTGGAGTAACAGCAGAGTCATTGTGGGGTAGAGCTGGAGTAACAGCAGAGTCATTGTGGGGTAGAGCTGGAGTAACAGCAGAGACAGTGTGGGGTAGAGCTGGAGTAACAGTATAACAGTATAGACATTGTGGGGTAGAGCTGGTGTAATAACAGAGACAGTGTGGGGTAGAGCTGGAGTAAGAGCAGAGACAGTGTGGGATAGAGCTGGAGTAACAACAGAGACAGTGTGGGGTAGAGCTGGAGTAACAGCAGAGACATTGTGGGGTAGAGCTGGAGTAACAGCAGAGACAGTGTGGGGTAGAGCTGGATTAACAGCAGAGACATTGTGGGGTAAAGCTGGAGTAACAGCAGAGACATTGTGGGGTAAAGCTGGAGTGACATTGTGGGGTAGAGCTGGAGTAACATCAGAGACAGTGTGGGGTAGATCTGAAGTAACAGCAGAGACAGTGTGGGGTAGAGCTGGAGTAACAGCAGAGACATTGTGGGGTAAAGCTGGAGTGACATTGTGGGATAGAGCTGGAGTAACAGCAGAGACAGTGTGGGGTAGAGCTGGAGTAACAGCAGAGACATTGTGGGGTAAAGCTGGAGTGACATTGTGGGGTAGAGCTGGAGTAACAGCAGAGACAGTGTGGGGTAAAGCTGGAGTGACATTGTGGGGTAGAGCTGGAGTAACAGCAGAGACAGTGTGGGGTAAAGCTGGAGTGACATTGTGGGGTAGATCGGGAGTAACATCAGAGACAGTGTGGGGTAGATCGGGAGTAACATCAGAGACAGTGTGGGGTAGATCTGGAGTAACATCAGAGACAGTGTGGGGTAGATCGGGAGTAACATCAGAGACAGTGTGGGGTAGATCGGGAGTAACATCAGAGACAGTGTGGGGTAGATCTGGAGTAACATCAGAGACAGTGTGGGGTAGATCTGAGATCTGTCCCAAATCCTAGTGAGTTGTCTATTTAGAAACTGACTGAGTAGACCGCTGTTTAATTAAACGTCTGTCCTTATGAGGCAGATTATTGAGACGCTCTAGTTAGAGAGCGATTGCATCATGGCTGGTTACCTCAGTGGCTAGCATCACCTCAGTTTCAGCGCAGTGGATTCTAATCTTCCTGTTTTTAATTTGAATTATTTTTGCTCTGGGTGAAGAGTGCACACTGTGACATAAAATGCTCTCTATGTAGACAGATCACTAGGACTTGGGACAGACCCCTGGAGTAACAATAGGGACAGTGTGTGGTAAATAGGGAGTAAGAATGCCATAGCTTACAGTAATTGCAGTGTTCTGAATTCTGCAGCAAATATTTAACAAATTATAACCAATTATATAATTCTATTCATGTCCCTGAAAAAAAAAACAAGCAGGCTGGAGCTCCTCAGCTCACAAGAACATTGAGATACAGACTTTCCTCACTGGTGTTGCAGAAGGACACTAATTGGACACACGTTCCTTGGCCTCTGATTGGCTAGTACACCTTGCTGTCATTAGTTATGAGGGCTTTTCCACTGCATGGTACTATACTCTCATGGTAGTGTCCCTGGTCAGTTTTCCACTCCAAGAGCTCCCCCACAAAATGTATCTGGTGTCATCTCAGAATCTCGAAGCCCAAAAGCTAACGGGAACAGCGGGCTTTGAAAACAACAAAAACGGCAGCGGTATCGTTAAGCATTGTTTACTCATCATGTGTTCACATGCTGTTGTTTTTGTTTGGGATTGAACACAGCTCCATAATCAGTTCGGCGAGTCAGTAGAGTTCTTTCCTTCCTTTGTTGCAGCGTCCAGCTCCCATTCTGAGTCGGATAAAAACAAATGTGATTTCTGCTGTAGCTGGAGATTTTACAAATATTGAGTTTGTGCTGGACGTCTGCATTGCATGGCACAGTGATGACTCTGGCCAATCAGCGCTTTACAAAGTTTACACATCATGATTTAATCCCTCCTGCACTCGCTTGGAACCACAAGAGCTCAGGGACTAAAAAAGAACGCGGTTCCAGGACCATAGTAGAGGGACAGGTAGAGTTCCAGTCGAGTAGTACAGGGAGGGCCCCTTCAGTGAAAAACTGCCATAAATCCAGCTGAACAGCATTGTGTTTTTTGTACAGAAGCAAAAGCCATCACTGTACTACATTAATAACCCCTCATTCTTTTCACATACACACAAACCTGGTCAAAGAGCTGTTTGCCGGTGGTGTTTGGTAGAATGGCAAACTCCAACTCTGCGTCCATCGTGGTCACGCGTACGCTGATCTGAAACAGAAACAAAGAGAAAGTGAATAAAACAAACAAACAAATAAAACACACTGCAAAGGCCAAACCTCCTATCTCCACTCAGCGTTCAGTGTGTTTAAAATATTGTATGTAAATTATATATTGTATATAAAATATTGTATTGCATTCATTGTTTAAAGTATGTAAAAATATTCTTTAAACAATGAATGCAAATTGAACAACAGAAATGGAGGAATAAAACTTCCCCCTGATCCTAGCGGTGAGGAGAAGCTCCTCCTGAAAGTCATCATGTCAGAGACCAGATGTTACAATCTTTACTGAAGTGAGCGAAAGATTTGAATAGAGCGATGGAACACGAAGGAGAAGCAGAAACAGGCCAAAAATGTAAAAGCAAACATTTGGTAATAAATGGAATGAACAAACGAGAAAGACAAAGGACACGCCCCCAGACGCCAGCTGTCCACACAAGGACGTGGCGAAAGTATGTGGACACAACCCACAGTTTTAATCAGAGCAACCTTTACTTCACCTGGCCAGACAATACCTTCAGTGTTCACCCTGACTCTGTGTGTGTGTGTGTGTGTGTGTGTGTGTGTGTGTGTGTGTGTGTGTGTGTGTGTTGGATGTGTGAACATGATGATTGATCCAACTCAGGAATTCTGAGTAAGACAAAAACAATGGAAGGAAACGAAACGAAGGAAGACTGGAAAAGGGATAACTGTCTCCCTCTCTGTCTGTGTGTGTGTATGTGTGTGTGTGTCTTGCTTGTCACAATGATATTAAAAACAATGACTAAATGTTGTATTAACCATGAGCAGCCAATCAGGAAACACTTCATTCAGCTACACTTAACCCCATAAAGCTAACCCCTACACACAGCCCCCTAAATGTTAACCCCTACATATAGCCCCTTAAAGCTAACCCCTACATTAGCTCCCCTTAAAGCTAACCCCTACATTAGCTCCCCTAAAGCTAACCCCTACATTAGCTCCCCTAAATGTTAACCCCTACATTAGCTCCCCTAAATGTTAACCCCTACATTAGCTCCCCTAAATGTTAACCCCTACATATAGACCCTTAAAGCTAACCCCTACAATAGCCCCCTAACGCTAACCACCTACACTTAACCACCTAAATCTAACTGCTACACTTAATCCCCTAAAGTTAACCCCCTACACTTTACCCCCTAAAGCTAACCCCCTACATTTTACCCCCTAAAGCTAACCCCCTACATTTTACCCCCTAAAGCTAACCCCCTACACTTTACCCCCAAAGCTAACCCCCCACACTTTACCCCCTAAAGCTAACCCCCTACACTTTACCCCCTAAAGCTAACCCCCTACACTTTACCCCCTAAAGCTAACCCCCTACACTTAGTCCCTTAAAGCTAAACCCCTACACTTAGCCCTCTAAATCTAACCCCCTACACTTAGCCCTCTAAATATAATCCTCTACATTTAACCCCCTAAAAATAAGCCCTTACATTTAACCCATAAAATCTAACCCCCTACATTTAACACCCTACACATAACCCTGTAGAGCTAACCGCCTACATGTAACTGTCTAAGTCTAACCTCCTACAATTAACCTCCAAACTTGTAGCACATAAAGCTACTGATTAAGCAAAAAACAAACTCCAAAAATCCCTTTAAATCTAACCCTGTATAGCTTCACCCTAAAGCTAACATCCTAAAGTGAACCCAGTAGAGTTAAATCTTGATTCAGACAGTTTTCATACTTCACACACCTAATCAACCAGTGTGTGGAGCCTTTTAACAGCAGGTGAGTGAGTGGGAGGGTGGGAAATAGAGGCGGGACTAATTGCATATTAATTGCATATGTATAAAGTTCTCAAATCAGTAAACGGTATTTAAAATAAAAAAAAAAACAATTAACATTTAAATAAGTCAAGACAGAATTAGAGCTAATGTCACACAAATTTATATATATATGAGGTATAGGAGGTATAGAGTGAGAGTGAGAGAGTTAGAGCGATAGCCTAATAGAGGGAGAGTGAGAGTGAAAGTGAGAGAGAGAGAGAGAGAGAGAGAGAGAGAGAGAGAGAGAGAGAGAGAGAAGGTAATAAATAGCTGAGCTGAGGCCCACACCCCCGTGCGCTGCCAGACCACAATGCCCTGCTTTATCTACCAGCTGTGAGCCTGATTACAGACACCCCCCTCCCTCTCCTGAACCCCCACCACACTACTTCATGGATACAGACCTAACAAACAACACTCGGGCACACACAGTGTTTCCTAAAGTTTGTAGACACCCCTTTGTAATGAGGGACTTTACTTTAATATTCATTAATAGTTAACTTAACTTTTACCTTCATCATGAGACACTCTAGAGCAGCTGCACATGATCCTAAATGCCCCATGCCCAATACCATGACTCCGCCAGAGGGGTGTAACACCACACTCTACTTGAAAAGCCATCAGATGCTCGCAGCAGTGATAGTAAGCCAAATAATTACAGAACAAAACACCATTAAGTTTACTGTAATCCTCACTAAAGATCACATTAACCATTTTAATTAAGTGTTTAAAAAGCACTTTTTATAAAATCCTGAAGATGTTTCGTCACTATTTGCTGCTGTCCAATCGGTGTGCACGGGAAACAGGTCTAACGTATTTACGAAGAAGTGTCTCGGTTCGGTATGCTAGGCCTTCTCGCTCTTTGCTTACTGCAAAAAAATGGTATCTGTCTCTAAACGCTCAAAAGCATGAACCGGGATGAGGATATTTCTCTATTCCTGCTCCATAGGTGGGTAATACTGGCTTTTTTTGCTGTTTCTGATTAATTATGGTGGAAATATCTCCAAATTCAGGAAACGGGTAACTACATGAAAGTAAGCACAGAGCGAACGTGCTACAAAATGAAGCACTGCTTATTTGAGAAGACTTTACACTATATGTCTGAACATTGCAGTGAGGATCTGATGGTGTTCTGCCTTCACATAACCCTCGATGAGGTCAGGAGCTGGTGCTGGTGATTAGTTGGGGATGCTCTGGAGTGGAGCAGCATTTATTTGAGACATTAACAGGACAAATCTACACTTAAGTGTCCCAGGGTTACTTTTAGCTGAGTGTGTGTGAGTGAGAGAGGGAGAAAGAAAGAGAGATGGTACTGGACCAACTCCAGTCCAAGAGGAGGTTGTGACTCATAAGAGTTTTTGGGCCGAGTTTCACTGACTTACATCAGCTACGGAGAACAAGAACTTTCTCCAAAAATCACTCTCTCCTACTCTCTCTTCTCTCTCTCTCTCCTTTACCTGTCTCTGTCTCTCTCCTGTTCCATTCCCCATTACTTTATAGTTCTTTCCTATCTCTCCTAAATCTCCTGTTTCCTTATTCTTTCCCCTCCTTTCTTTTTCTCTTTTATGCACCTTCTCCTGTTATCTCCCGTCTGTCTTTTTACACTTTTCTAATCTTCTATCCATCTACGTTCATTTTCTCTCTCCCTTTCTCATCATTACCTCTTTGTACTCTTTCTTCTTCCCATTTCTTTTTTCTTTCCTATTCTCTCCTTGTTCTTTCCCCTCTTTTTCTTCTTTCTTTTTCAGACACTTTCTCCCCATTCTTGTCTTTCTTTTCCCCTTTATTCATCTCTCGTTTCTTTTCTTTGTACTTTTTTCTTCTTTTTCCTCCATTCTCTCCGTCATCTTTTTCTTTCTCTCTTTATAATTTTTCAATTCCCTCAATCTTTTCATTGCCGGTTAGGAAACTTCATGTCATATAGACTTCATATCTCTCTCTCTCTCTCTCTCTCTCTGGTGGTGATTTGTTTCTGAAAAGTGGCTTATAGTTATAAATAGTTTCGGCATTCACAAAACAGTAACTCAGAGTGTAGTACTTGTGTCTCGGAAAGGGTGTGTGTGTGTGTGTGTGTCCTGGGTGTGGTCACTGTGAGGCCGCCAAAGTGACTTTTACTATTTATAGGACACTGACACTGCCTTCTTTCACCTACACTCACTCTCCCTCTCTCGCTCACAAATACACACACATCGATGCCGCACACCTATGACAAAAATACATCGACATGAACAGATATTAAACTTTTCATCCAATCAGAAATCACCCTCAAGTCCAGCCTACTCCTAAGCATCTCCGATGGAACTAAGATCCGCCCACAAATCCATTTCTCCACAGCACAACGTTATTAGCCCTAAAAATGCACACGCACGCATGCACACACACACACTGAAGAGAGGAACGCTCCTGATTAACACCCTTCAGTTCAGGAGAATGATGACAAGAAATAGAGATACACATATATATACATATATATATAAATATATAAAAAGATCAATAAAACTTTGTCTGTGGTTACTTCGAACACATCTGATTCAATTAATCTCTCTCTCTCTTTCTCTCTCACACACACCTGGTTTAACTCACAGTTTACAAGAGAAGTAGGAGTGTTACAGGTCCAGTGTTACAGCGCTGCTCCATTGAGGTGTGAATACTGCAGTGAACTCCAGAACTTTCCCTAAACCGCCCACAGCTTTGCTTTATTAAAGACTGTTAATCTGCCCCTGTGTGTGTTTTTAATCCCACCAAACACACCCTAAACTCCTCCATCCCTTTTCCACCATTTTGTTTACTCTTAAATCTGGGCTGAATCCATGTGCTTTTAGGTCTAGAACGCTAACTGAATTGTGTTCTGTTGGGTTCTAGATAATTAAATGGGCCTTGATGAAGCTGGGACACTGTGACCCCCATCTCCTTCACCCTGCCACAGGGTCCGGGGCCCGAGTCTCACTGATGGTGGAGAGAGTGAGGGAGAGTCCCTCCAGTCCGACAGAAGAGCTACTGCAGTACAAACTGATGAAAGAGTTAACACTGCTCTGATAGAATCTGAGCTCTGCAGACTGACCATAACATTATAAGTATCACAGCGTGGCCCTCAGATCTATACACCGACCATTTCTCCTGCTTCCAGTACTCTTTCAGTACTGGATCTAATGTGATGTTCTGTGCCGTGGTTGTTCTTTGATGCTTTGAATAAATATGATTATTACATGATTACAATAATGAGTGGAGAAAGAGGAAGGCAAACAGGAGAAGGACTAAGAAAAACTGAGAGAAAGATGAGGAATCCTAATTTGAAGGCAAAAAGGGAGAGAAAGAGAAATGAAAAAAAGAAAGAGAGAGCCAAGGAACAGAAAGTTTAAAAGCAAAAAAAATGAAAGAAAGATACGCATTAAAGAAACAGAAGGGTGGTGTAAAAAAGTAAAATGTAAGAGAGAGGAGGTAAAAACTGAAGAGAGAGAGAGAGAGCGAGAGAGATGGGTTTGGTTTACTACAGTAACTGTGTTGTACAGGAAGAGGGGCTGTGTGTATGTGTGTGTGTGTGTGTTTCTCAGTGAAACTCCTAATAAGGTCTTACTTCTTCTTTCTGAAGCGACGGAGTCAAACCCGGCCCAGAACAGGAAACGGTAAAACAGGAAGTGATGTAAGCAAAGAAATCTTGAGTCACTAACTCTCAGACACACACACACACACAAAATGGGGCTGAATTTTGCTCCCATTTTCCACCCATAGCAGACACAGTTCGTATATTCACTGTAGAAACACATCAAATTAAATGGGACATTCTACAGCAGCTGCACGAGTCTAAGCTCACCCAGTCCGACATCATAAAAGGGGTATAAACCCCATAATACTTCACAATACTAAAAGAACAACATACAATTTACACCAATAAAAAATAGATTATTACACAACAAACTATATTATGACACAACATCATATAATATTTAACCATAAGGAAACGCACCAAAATACTTTTTGATACTACAAAATATTCTATAATACAATAATACAGAAGATACTTTGCTACACAGCACAACAAGATGCATATGGTACTCATTCATGCATTCATTGTCTGTAACGGCTTATCCAGTTCAGGGTCACGGTGGGTCCGGAGCCTACCCAGAATCACTAGGCACGAGGCAGGAACACACCCTGGAGGGGTCGCCAGTCCTTTACAGGGCAACACCCCTCACACAATCATTTACACCCCCGGACACTTTTGAGTCGCCAATCCACCTACCAATGTGTTTTTGGACCATGAGAGGAAACCGGAGCACCCGGAGGAAACCCATGTGGACACAGGGAGAACACGACTTATGATACTGTACAAAAAAATAACGTTATAATACAACACCACAAAATACTGAACAACACGATGGAATACAGGTAAACATATTACGCCATGATGTGACATTTTGATGCAACAGGAAAAAAATACTATACAATAATATTGGACAAACCAAAATATTTGGAATATATGGAATAAAATATGAAAAAAATAATAAAAGTCATAATCTGTCACAATTAAATACTAAATAAAATGATGTATTATAATGAAATATATTTTTAAAATCTATTTAGTGACACTATATAAACTCCAGGCAGATTAACACATGATTTGATTTCTGTAATCAGGCTCTAAAATGATCTGTGTTAAAATTAACTACTTCACACTGCACCATTGCAGCTGGGACAGAGATTCTCTTCTGCTTTATTCACAAACACAACACTACATTCCCTAAACTAATTATTTTATCATCATGTCCACATGAGGCAGATAAATGCCAGAGAACTGTTCTGATTGGTTTGATGTGAATAAAACTGATGATGCTGTAACTCTAACTGCACACACCGGGGTCTCATTTTCATGGTTTTAGTTTTAAATTTGTGTCTCATCAAAAATTAAAGATCAACTCCCACTAGTGCTCGGCAGTATACTGTTTTTTTTTTCGCTATGATATGAATTTTTCATTTACCAGCCACACTAGTTTAAAAAGCCTAACCATGTCCGGAATGCAGCACAGTGGTAAATTGTTTCACAGGGGACATTTTTCATTGCTGCGCCGCTAAATACACATGGAACGGAGCAAAAGTATTGGTAGAGTTTTTGAGCGTGGTGAAAATGGACAGGGGAAGTTCTGAACCAGAAGTTGTGCCAGACACTGAAGTAGAAGATAATGACCCAGAAGAACTTTTGTTAATAAAGGAACCGTGTCTGTTGTCTGAGGAACTTCGGGCTTAAAAGGTCAAACGTGGAACAAACAAACTTACTGCAAATGCTGTCAAGCTAAAGTATCAATAGTATTACTGCTGTGAGTTGAACATTGTTGCTATTTATGATTATTGTTATTATGTATTTGTTTAAGTATTGTTATTTAATGAAGATATTTGGGTCTTCTTTGGTACAATACAACCATTGACAAGCAGCCCTAGCTACTTTATATCTAAATACCTCTTATTTGTTTAAATATGTTGTAAATTAAAACTGTAACTGTCATGTGATATGATTCCTTCTCTAATTTAGTGCCACCCTCTGAAAACTATGACTATGAGGCCATGCAAACCTGTATTACATGTAATACTAAGATGGATTTTTTTTTTTTGGTACAATGTACAATGTACAATTCTCATGACAGTGAAGTAGGGCACTGTTAACCACTCTACTGCAGACATTTTTCTCTCAGGCAACTGTGAAACAAAACTACCCAGTCTGTTTTCTGTAGGATAAATAGTGTAAAACAAGCCATTCTGCTTCTGCTCTGCTTCTAGCATGTAGTGCAGAGACTTTAGAATTGCCCCACACCTTCGTCTGAGTCTGTCCAATCACAGCACTGGACCCATGTTTATGTGAGAGGGCAAAGACGAGGTTAAAAGAAGCAAAACAAGAAAACAAGCACAGAGAAATTAGAGTACTGAGTAAAAATGGAGAAAACAAGAATGAAGAAGATAGAGGACAGAGTGAAAACCTCCTCACCCCTATGTGCTCAGGTTGAGGTGAACAGTGAGCGGCTCATTATCATTTAAAGGAACAGGCCCTGCAAGCAGGGCAGGGGGAGTCCCCTGGTGTGGGGCTTGTTTGGTTTTGACAAAAGCAGGTCACAGACATTTCATTAAGAACTGTGTTCCACTGTGGAGAAGAGGGTGAATGTATAGTCAGTGAATAGCTGACATATGATGTAAAGACCGAAATGCTAAGATTAATAAGATTTAGCTGCCAATCTGTCACCAATAAGAGTGAATTTAATGAGAAGTTAAGTAATGAAATCCACTTTTTAAACTCGGGATAATCTTCTACAGACTCAGATTAAATGATTTGTGCTCAGATTTAATGGGTTTGTAGAAGGGTTTAAGAGGCTAATGAGTTTAACTGAAGTCTAGTAGTGGGTTACTGAGGCCAAATAACCACAGATGATGAATGATACAGTGTAACTAAGTGATGAAACATCTAAATATTTAAAAACGTCTATATCAGCATTTCTGGAGGACAAGATAGAGACCGGAAACAGCAGCAGCACAGAGACGGTGAGAGAGTGTATCTCATGCTTAAATCTCTCAGGGGAAGATCCTCTGCCAGTAGGAGTGTTGTTGGTATTTTAATGTGGTAAATTAATTTCTGCTGTAAAAATAGAGTTAAATTTATAAATATGTCTGTTCTTAAACCCCTGCAGGTCTGATGGAGTTAGCTACAGTTAGTCTTTCAGCACAGGAGCTGACTCTAGGGGACAAAGACCCGTTTTCCTCTTTCTGGACAGTCTAAAATAAAAATCTATAGCTCTACAGTCAGTATTGGGACCCAGTAAGAAAACAGTAATCACATCACACTACACCCAGGAAGGAGGTTTGTAAATTAAATATTAAAATAAATATCTTAAGTACTCATGAAAGCTCTAAATACTAAGAATATTTAGAAAATCAACTTTAAAATTAGTTAATTCTGGGGCTTTTTGCTTCAGAAAAGCATGAGAGAATGCTTTTCCCGCAGGTCTGAGCACCCGCTGCTCTTCGTTATTTGTTCACTAATTAAAGCCTCTCTAAAAATAACTCTGGTCACTTATTTGTTAATCAGTCGAATGGTTATCACAGTGAATTATGAAATGTGTGAAGGATGCACATATATACATATTATATATACATATATAAGCTTAATATCCTACAGGGCTTTTACAACAATAGGCTATAGATTAATAATAATAATATTAGTATAATTAATAAGACTATTAATAATTCTGATAATAATAAAAAAATAATGATAAAACTTCATAAAATAATCTAAAAAGCCTTATTGTCTAACCTAGCATTCTTCATGTCTACTTAAAAGTTTAGACTGATGTGCTTTGAGGAATCCGCGACATTTAAATCAGATTTAAGTTGAGTTTTTAGACGCCAGCGAGCTTTCCTGTCTCTCTCTCAGTTCAGGCCGCCACGCCTTTCGAAACGGAAAATTGCGTTAACCTTACTTTTTTTTCTTTTCTTTTCTTTTTTTTTTTACACCGGCTTTCCGGCAAGTCCCGCCTCTCCTGTGCTCGGATTGAGCAGCATTTCGCGCATAATAAGCAGCCCGCCCGTTCTGGAAAACGTTGCCAAGCGACAAGCCCCACCCCCACTGCCTTCAGTCTCGTCCTTCTGGACCGCGAAACTTGGACGGCTGATCCAATCAGAGCGCGCAGGAACCGGGGCTTGTGCCGGAAAACGGGCGGTATTACAAACCGTGAATAGAAAAAAAAAAGAATACGATTGCGCCATAAAGTGTGTTTTTTAGGCGTTTATACGTCTCAAATGTTGCCAAACTTAATTTATATAATATGTATCTGACTATATCCATGAATCCACCATGGATTAAAAAATAATAAATGTAAAATAAAAGAAATAAATATTGTTTAAGGTTTGACACCGAATAACGGTCCATCAGAGGGAGGAGAAAATCCACGACAACAAAAGACACATCCGGATAATTAAATTCTTGATGTTTTTAATTTTTAAGTCTATTTTAATATTAGACAACGTTCAAAATAAAAAGCATATCGGAGAGAAAATCTCTTTAAAAGGCGAGGCTGATGAAAGCTGGCTACTCATTCACCAGTTTGAGTCCTATTCTAAATTCCACCTTAAGAGAAATGTCTCACAGAACAACGAATTCCAATATTAAAGCATATTTCTGAATTACATTAAACTCATCCATCCTTCACTTTGAATATTAAACTGAAAGTTTGCTCTTATGTTCACCGACGTTTGATTCGAGTTATCCGTTCCACCTTAAAAGGTGCACTGAGGGGTTTTGATTTGACTGAACTCTACAAAATGGAGTTCACCAAATGTAAGACACGGGCCTCATTTAAAGTACAAATTTAGAGCTATTCTTAGGAAAAAATATCAGGTTCGGTCCACCTTATAGGGTACAAAGATACAATATTGAGTTTTAAAACATATGACAAGCTTTCCTACTTTTGTAGACTTCAATTTTTAGGAGTTTATCGTTGTTAATGTTGTTAAAGTTAAGGGCTTAAAATTTGTCAGATACTGTTTTGAGGAATATCTGTGATAGTTAACAGAACACTTGGAATTATATATTAAAAGTATGTCGTCTAGTTTTTATTTTCATTAAACTATATTGAAGCTAAGGCCACAAAATAAGCATGTGGTAATATATTAAGCATCAATACATTAAAATGTTGCATTCATTAAGGCTCAGATGTAAGAAACATAACAGAATAATTGAGCTGCCGTATTGGGTTAAGTCCAGTAAAGTAAAACTTATACAGGCGCAACAATGCACATGATGCTGTATTTAAGGTGGAACGGAAAGTTGGAATAAGAAACAGACGACTGGCAAAACTGTTTAAGCTTAACATTCACTACTAAGGATGAAAATACTTCAGTCTAACTCAATACTATATATTCATTCAGAAGATTTAACTCCGTGAACCATTCTTAAGGTGGAATAGAAAATTATGATCAAGCTGGTCAGTCGTAGAAGCACAATGAGTGCTAATGAAGTTAAGGGCGATGGGCTCAATCTGGGACAAAGCTAAAAAAAATAAAAAAATTAAAAACGGTTCAATTCAGAAAGTTAAATTCTGTGAGCCAACTCTCTTAAGGTGGAATGGTTCATTTGGAAAGGAAGCAAGTCTGAGACTAATAGAGAATAATTTGGCGGAAAAAAAACGCAGCAAGTGCCAACTGTTGCCCTTCAACCCACCCTCGCCTCTTTTCACAGCCACTGTCCTCATCCATTCCACCTTAAAATCACGCCAGATTTCACCGAATTTCTCTTGTTTTGAGCCGTTTGTGCGATCATTAAAGAAACATTGTCAAAAATAACATCTGCCTTCCCACAGAGAGTCCATCTGCTTTTGCCCAAAACTGAGGTACTTTTAGAACATTTTAAATGTTTAAAATAAGAACAAAATGATTTTAAAACCTGTAAACTCACCGTTTTAGGCATTTTGTCGCTTTTTGCTGCTGCTCTGATTCAAATGAAGAATCTCCTCAAGTCGAAAAAAGCAAAAAAAAAAAAAAACAAACAACACAGCTGGCTCCAAACTGCGTCAAGCACAGAATGTAAGGAGTTTAAACTGTTGATTTATGTTTGTTTTTAACTTATTACGTAGTTTCTATGTTCTCTCTCGCCCCTCTGTTTCTGTCTACGTCTATCACTGGTCTCTTTCGGTGTATCTTTGCTCTGTCTCTCTCTCTCTCAGTGTAACGGATCTCAGTTTGGAAGCCACACCCAGCGAAGTGGTGGTGGTGGTGGTGGTGGTGAGGGGGGGGGGGGTGAGGGTGGTGGTGAAGGGTGAAGGGGGGCAGAATTCCAGTGTGCGGAGGGAGATCCCAGGAATTACGTCACCTACCCCTCCACACCCCCCAAAAAGAAAGGTTCTGAAATTCCGAAAGGTTGAGAAAGAGAGGACGAAGAGAGTGAGATCATGTGAGAGGAGGGAGACAGAGGAGGGGAAAGAAAGAATGAGTGATAGTGTACAGATGTAAAACACAGGGATGAACAGAGAGAAAGAGAAATAGGGTCCTTGGGTGGCATACTCTGTCTGTGAGGAGTATGGTGTGTCCTTTGTCTTTGTCTGTGTGGGTTTTAATTTGAGTGCACTGCTTTTCCCCACAATCCAAACATACACACCAGTAGGTGGAGTGACTGTGTGACAATGTCCACAGGTGTGTGTGTTTTACAGTGACTGAGTGTGTGAAACTGTCCACAGGTGTGAGTGACTGGATGAGTGTGTAAAACTGTACAAAGGTGTGTGTGTGTGGGTCTGGGTGAGTGTGTGATATCCTGTGATGAACTGATGACCTGCCAACTTCTCCCTTGCATCCTGATCAGGATGAAGTGGTTACAGAATATGAATTAGTTAATTATTCAATGAATTTATTCAGTCATTCATTCATTGTCTGTAACCGTTTATCCAGTTCAGGGTCGCGGTCGGTCCAGTGCATAATTGGAATTATTGGGCACATGGCTGGAATACACACTGTAGGGGGCGCTAGTCCTTCACAGGGCAACATCCACCTACCAACATGCATTTTTGGACTGTGGGAAGAAACCGGAGCACCCAAAGGAAACCCACGCGGACACAGGGAGAACACACATTAGTGGAATGTACATCAAGTTATTAAAGATGCAGTAAACAATTGTATTTTTTATAACAAGTACAAATTAAAAGTAACATATGAAGTCCATGATTTAAAAATATATATTTTAACAATGGCTTCAGTCCAAAGGCATTTTGGGCTTGAGTAAACGTTCGGAAAACTGCACTCCAGGACACAGAATCTCTCTGTGTTGTTGTAGTTTACCAGCTTCGTCACTGGAGGTAGCCTTTGTCAGGAATGGGGATAAAACGATCTCTGGCAACACTGTAGGAAATTAATCATCCCAGAGTGGCTCCAGTGAAACCTCCCATTGCACAACTGAAGGAAATATTTATACTTTTAAACTTCTAAACATGTATTCTGACAGCGGCGAGAGACCAAAAGTGTGGGAGACAGACAATATAGGGGTGTGGGGTAGGGAAAAGTAAAATGGAGGAGGGAGGTGCTTGAGTCTGTGCCTTTATTTAGGCAAAGGAGAAGTGAGATAACACTAACTATGACTTAAATGTTCTAAAATAACATGCACACACAAACACACACACACTATTGTCCACTAGTAGTGAGTCAAAGAAACTGGGCTTGTGGACTAATCTATTCACAGACATGTAAAATAGACACACACACACATACTGTGGCCGAGGGCCTGTAGTGCTGGGGGTTGCCGTGGCAACCTGGAGTCTTAACATCTATATCTGACCCTTATATCACTTAAATCACTACCTAATTTTACTGTTTTACACTCATGACTCATAGGTTCCCCAAAGTTATTCTGGCACAGCTCTGAAGCACATCCTTCACCCTCGTGGTCCAGCTGAAAACGATCCAGGTGCTCTGTGGTGGTCCTGGGGTTCCTGACTGAAATTAGAGCTTTCGCCTAATTACACAGTTCTGAATTTAAATTATATTAAAGATCGGAATAAAAGTCTATGATTTAGTGCTGAGACAGCGAAAGTGATCAAAGTAATGAGTAAAAATCTTTGTCTGGAGAAATCTCACAAAAATCATTGGAAAACAAAATATTTCACTAATGTGAAGCAAAATAGCAACCCCCACCTCCCCAACCCCCTCCTCCCATTGTAAAAGCAGTCCCTAAATGTATGCGAGTGAAGGGCGTGCATGCATGTGAGGAAATGACTATGTGAGTTAGTTACAAGCCAGCTTCTTTGAATAAAAAAATTAATATTAAATAAATAAATAAATAAATAAATAAAATATACACATACAGCCCATTGTTAGGAATTGCCTTGTAACACACTTAGTCACGTATATCACTCATATATTTATAGTATATTCAATGCTTCAGAAGATTAAAAGATTATTTGTAAATGTGAATAACACAGAATGTCAAAGAAAACAACCAAGACTATCGGCTTGTTGCTCTTACACCTACAATAATAAACAGCTCTGAAAGACTGTTCCTCCAGCCCAGAAAATCTACTCTTCGTGCTCTGTGCTTTGTCTACAGAGGACACAAACACTGTTTCTTCAAACTGTCCTGACTCACCTGGAAAGAAAGGGCACATATGTGAGAATGCTATTCATAGACTACAGCTCTGCTTTCAGTATGGTCATCCCCAGCAATCTCACACCTAAACTCCACCAGCTAGGCCTCAGCTCATCACTATGCAACTGGTTGCAGAACTTCCTTTCATATGATTTTCCTCCAGCATGGAACCGGTTTGGTTTCTGTTCTGAACTTAATTTAGAACTTATAGGTATGTTTTGACATAAATTGGTTCAACAACCAGAAAAGTTTTTACTACTATAAAATAGCAGTATGGCCTGTTTTCAGATTTCTGATTTGGAAAGAAAATTGGGAAAGAAAAGGAAATATAACAGGAGAATGTGTGTTTTCTATGACAGTGGTCAGCACATTTGGAGCAATGTTGGCGACGTTTCTCTTCTGGATCTCAGTAGACGACTCAGAACTGCACCATTTCCATATATGTATCACATTTCACTCTGATCTGACTGCTCTGTAAACAGTAGATAAACATTGACTCTGTCCATTTATCTCTGGCACTGAATTGAGAGACAGTGATGCTGGAACCCAGCCCCCACAGTGCCACAGCACACCGCTGATGGCATATACATGATTCCCATCCAAACGGGTGGAAATGCAGAGGAAGTCAACTTGTAAATCCATACCACAGTGACCAAGGAGCTATGAGCACACTCCAGTATCCATTCACATCTCAGAGGGTCTCACATAGTCCACAATTTATTTTTTTTATAGACTCATTTAAGGAATCTGCAGAATTAATGTCTTTGTGCTTGGGAAATGAAAATAAAGATTTTTTAAATAAAAAAAAATAAATAAAGCTTTCAGGGGTTGTGGGTTCAAGCCCCATTACGGGTGACTGTGAAGAGTTTGGTGTGTTTTCCCTGTGTCAACATGGGTTTCCTCCAGGTGTTTTCCTTCAAAGTCCAAAAACACATGTTGGTAGGTGGATTGGCTTCTCAGAAGTGTCGAAAAGTGTGTACTGGCACCCCCTCCAGCCCAGACAGCGAGCATATATCAGTCCAGTGGCATAAAATTGTTGGCAAACTGTTGAATGTAGACCACAGCTGGTCCACCATCGGACCACTCAGATTACTGTCCTGTACAGGATATAACTCATTTATAATCTCCTCACATAGATTTTAATTTCACAGAGACTTTTATTCTGGAAAACAAACTAATACAAATATTACCAACAACTATAAGAGATATAATAATGACTATAAGCCTGATATAAAATGATTATGCTGAAAATGTGGACACTGTGCTAAAATGATTAAAAAGGATTTACTAATCTAATTTATAAAAAATAACAAAATGACTTATCTTATTCCAAAATGAAAAAACATCGCGACCCTGAACTGGATGAGCGGTTACAGACAAAGATTAAATGAATAGTTTCTTGTTGGCGTGCACGATTAACAAGGGCGGAACTATAGCAGACGGTGTAGTTTTCCAGGGGACTGGTTTTCAGGGTGCACCGGTAGCTGTTGTTGTTGCCTCTGTGTCTCGGCCTTTACTGCCCGGGTGGGGTGTGTGAGTGTGTTTACCCCGGTTCTGCTTCGGTGGCGCGTGAGTGTGTGTGTTCGTTCTTTTTCTGCGGGGTCTGCCTGCCTGGTCACTTTTTCTATGTGTGTGTGGTCTTCGTGATTGTACCATAGGTGTGTGTGTGTGTGTGTGTGTTCTTCGTGATTGTACTTTAGGTGTGTCTGTTCGTTCACCCCGGTTCTGCCCCAGTGGGGTGGGTGAGAGTTTGCGCGCACAGAAATGAAGCCAAAGCAGAAGATGAGGCATGTGGTTGCGTGGATGAGTCGCGCGGAGTGGGAGCAGCTGCTCGAGAACCTGCACTCACAACAAACACACCTACAGACACACGCGCTCCACAGACTCAGCGCGTGGAGGGGCAGGTAATCACAACAACACGAGAGAGAAAGAGTGACTATTTAAAATAGGCAAAATCATAAGGACAACGGAAGGTAAGGAAAAGACAATGGGTAACAGAAGAGTGAGAGAAATACAGAAGTAAGAGAAAGAAAAATAGAAACAAATGATGAATAATGAAAGAAATGCAGGTAATGAAATTGGGGAGAGAGAAATACAGAACATTGAAATATAGAAAACTAGAAATGGGGAGAAACGAATAAAGGATGTAAACAATGAGAAATAAAGAAGTGGGACAGATCGAGATATAGAAATGGGGAGAAGAGAGAGAGGGTTCTAGGAAAGGAAATTGGGGAAAAGAGAGAGTGATAGAGACACCGTGCTAGTCAAAGAGATGTAGAGAAATGCAGAATAGGGACAGAGAGAGAGAAAAGGGAGATGACAGGGAGCTAGGTAAGGAAATTAGGGAAAGTGAGGGAGAGTGATAGAGTCAGAGAGAGAAACAGATAGCAATGTTAAATCCAGGACCTGTAATACACTCTGTGTGTTTTGTGTTCTAGGTTTGGGAACAGTACTCCTGTGGCTGTGGAGAGCACTGCTAATCTGGTGCGCTGTCAGGTTCTAGATAACTCTGGCAAACTGGAGGGAGATGATCTGGTTCTGCTCTATGGCATGGCACTCACTAGGTGAGGCTCTGTTGCACCTGATCTAAAGTGTATGGGTGGACCTTGAAGCATCACAACAGAGGGCCAGAGCTAGTTGGGGGGGGGGCTCTAGACTAGCTTTACATGACACTAACCCTACTTTCACACAAGCATGAGACAAAACGACAAGTCGTTTCCAGGAGAATGTGGTGTGTAGTCAAGATTCATTGACAAATCGAGCTGAGGTTTTCTCAACTTTATGCAAATGAGATATGACGCTGTGAACTACAGCAACTGGCTCAGACATATTCCTCTGCCCAATCCCAATAACCTTCTCATTCCTGTTCTGAACAATGTGTTTTAAACGTGGGAGAGATGCTTATCACTGCTGTTTCTGTTTTTACTGATTTCTATGTGTTATCTGATGTGATGTAGGACCTCATGGACAGTGTATAATATGTGTGTGTTTTTTTAGATTTGTTAATCTAATACTGGAGCGGCAGCACGGGAAAGTGGCCAAACCTCTGAGACGTTTAGCCAGCAAGGTACAATTGATTCAGGGGCTCTTACGCCACATCTGGATTACTGATTTTACTCTTCACCTCGTGTACTCATTTCTCTCTCTCTCTCTCTCTCTCTCTCTCTCTCTCTCTCGCTCATTCTCATTCTCACTCTCACTCTCAGCTGAATATTCCAGAATGGATAGTGAACCTAAGGCATGACATGACGCACCGCAGATTGCCTTCACTCAAGTGGTGCCGGAAAGGTGGGACACACCTCTCAAGAATTCCTTTCTCAACTCTAAAGAGCGGAAGTGTGTGTGTGTGTGTGTGTGGTGTGCATGGTGTCGTCACAAAGTAAAAATTGTATTTTATTATTTCAATATTGGCTAAGTGTATTTTGTTTGCTTTAATGGTGATATAATTACATATATGGTTTACCTAAGATATAATAGATTGGTTTTAAAATCATGGTGGTCCCCTGGTTTTAATTATTTTGTGTGTGTGTAGGCTGTGAGTTTGTGCTGAACTGGCTCCGGCAGGAGTACTGGTCCCGGCAGCTTAACGGGCACATGGTGGAGGACTGGAGCTCTTCATCTGAGGAAGAGGAGGACGAGGAGGAAAGGATTAAAAAATACGAGGAAGAACGAGCCAAGAGACGGAGAGAGATTGAGGGACACAGTGAGTATGAGAAAGAGAGAGGGACCAAGTGAGAAATAGAGATGAGGGGTGCACAGTGAAGATGTACTGGGGCTGAGTATATCATAGTATTATAATATTAATAGTGGTAATATTTATAATTATTATTCAAGCATGTTTTGTCAATTACAACACAATTTTCACTTTTATTGCAACTAATAATGGAAATGAATAGAACGTAAATAGAAACTTATTTTAAATGCATCTTAATTTAGTGTATCTCAGTGTACTGATTGTTTTGTACACATGGTTAAAAAAATCGGTCAGTCCTGGAGAGGGAGATGGGGAAAATGTGAGGAAAAACAGGAGCTTGAACTGAGCCCTGGACGAATAGTAGTCATTAAATAAATAAACAGCTTCACTGTGGAGAGAGATCAAAACCGAACTCCTAGAGAATAGAGACGGATTTAAAATCAGCTTAGAACAAAGAGCTGAATTAGTCCACTTCCATTTTCCACCTCTTATATTTACCTTCCAGTTCCAACTCAAACACCTTACCCAAAGAATTCTTGTTGTTTTTTAAGAAAAATTGACTTGATTGTGTGAGAAATTATTAAGTGGGTTTTTCCCAGGAATCAGATTCCAGGTCAAAACACCTACATTTGTACTATTTTGAGTTTATAGTAAGTTAAAATATCATAAAAATACCACAACAGTTGTATTATAATGAGTTTATTATAAAGAGTACATCCAGCTTCACATAAACCTGAGTTCACAACAGCCAGTCGTTACACAATGGGCTAGTGAAGTATAAAGTCCCTTTCATGTGTTCTCAGGAGTAATGGCACTCCTCTGTGATGGAGTTCCAGAACTAAGCCACTGTGTCCGAATGCCATCAGGTCTTTACAGCAATGTTCTGCACAGGCACGTGCACAGATAGACACCTAGTGGTGCTCAAGCACCTGCCCTTTTGTCCTGGATGAGAAAAGTTCCCTTTCTTCACTGATCATTATTTAAAAATAATAATGACCCTCTCTGTCATCAATTCCCCCAAAAGTGTTTTAATATCTGACAGGCATTTATCTGAGTTCTTGTGATCTGATCTGTGGCACGAAAAAGCTCCTGCCTTGCCCCTCCCTCCTTTGGTTAGGACTCATGCAGTACTGAGGGCCAGGCCAAACTGCTGCTACACACTTCTCCGACCCGCAGCGTCAGACAGACTGGTTATGAGAGTGTTTGTGCAATCGCTGACCTCTTTATATGAAAAGGCAAAAGCTTCCAGTGATGACTAAATGACACCACCCTTTTTTTATTTCCTCTTCTTAAAGGAAATGTCAGGCCAGTAGCCATGTAATGTTTTCAGCTGCGCTATAATGTAAAGTGTTGTGGTAAATTTTGCACAAAACAAGCATCCATGTTTAACCCATATCCTAGACATTTTGTACTCGTGACAAGTGAGGTGAGTGACACAGCCTTGGCAGCTGACATTTGTCATGTTTAATAAAGGGGGATAAACTGCAGAAGACAGACAGAGGATTTAAAGACAGTTTTACTGTTTTACAAATCAGACAAGTTCACTAGTTTTGTTTCATTTAAAAATCTTCATTCATTCATTATCTGTAACTGCTTATCCAGTTCAGGGTTGCGGTGGGTCCAGACCAGAGGCGATTGCTCTAAGACTGCAAGGGAAGCTCAGCTTCCCCTAAAATGTCAAAAAATAAGTGATCAAATATATACTGTTGTGTGTACATGTCATTGAATAAATATGCACTACAACGCGCTCAACTTTTGTTCAGAATCAGCTTCTTATCACTGGTAAAGACGCGGCTTTCCTCTCAATCATTCCCGCACCTTCACAGTGCTTTAAACAGTGTGGACGCTGAGGGTCCACAGAGTTCAATAGCGAAACAGCGAAGTGCAACGAAACGAGACGAGTCATTGGATAAATGCTGGGATTTGTCCCGCCCATCGGACGCTCAGCATCTCTGGGGGTCTATGGGGCAGTGGACTGGCCTGGACACTCAGCTTCTGCATGATGATTGGATGATCGGTCTGAGGCTGAATCCCTTTTTGATTGACAGCGAAATGAGCGATCCTTTGGTGTAAAGATCCGTGGGAGCATTAAATTTTCATTCTGTTCTGAGTTGAACTGGAGAATTTCTTAAACCTCTTAGTGGCATTTTCTTTGTTAAAAACGACTAGCGACAAATCGAGCTTCTATTTCTGGTGGGGCTTTTTGTAGCTGCTTGTGTTTGGAGACTGAATTCTATCGCAGTTTCTGACCAGCGGGTGCTGCTGACCCTCTCCACCATCACAAATCATACAAAGAACAGTATACAAAAAATGATGAATAAATAGAAAAATGTTATTTAGCTGTATATTTGATTATATTGGCATAATAATAGGCCAGGTGTTAACATTAAATACCCAAAGTCAGTTTCTGAATAATATCCTACTGTATTTAAAAAATTTAAAACATTTATTTTATTTTATGAATATTTTTTTGCCGATGGGTGCCCTTTTTTGTCTTGAGCACCTTCCCCCAAAAATGTCTGTGCACGTGCCTGATTCTGCATCTGGTGTAAAGCCTTCCAGAAGAATAGAGATTCTGCAATAAAGAGAGAAAACACTCCTGATTAATGCCTTCCATTTCAGATGAATGGGATGTCCACAAACATTTGTCCATGTACAAATTTGAATGTCAGCTCTAGGTCCTGGTGTTAATACATGTGTTGTCCTCTTGTTTTGTGCAGAGAAGGCACGAGAACTGCTCATCTCATATGAACGAGAACAGTTCCAGGTAAATAAAACCTTACACAAACAAAACAGCACAGTCTGTGTTAAATAAATAACATCTAACATACCTTAGTTCCGTTTTAAAAAAAGGCTGAATGTACACCTTGCAACTTTAAGACTGTTTGCACACTAGTGTATTTCCTTGTAGTCAAGACCCAGCAAAAAACTCCAGCAGCACTGCTGTATCTGATCCACTTGTACCAGAACAACACACCACCACCACCAAATCAGTGTCAGTGAAAATCAGTGAAAAAACAGGGTCACAACTACAGAGTGGGCGGTGTGGTCTTTGGAGCTGAGAGTGGACGAGGAGTGTACAAATGGCTTTGTGTAATCCCAGATCTGTCCTCCAGAGGACACTGAAGTCCCACAAATGTCATTTACAAGGCCATGAAAGGTATAATGACTCAGGCTGCGCATTCAGCAATGTGGGGGTTGTCTGTCTTTTTTTTTTTTTTTTTTTTTAAGGTGAAATGGCTGCTTTTCCCTTTTTTAATATTGTGTGTGTATGCTTCTAATAACCTAAACCCTGATTTTCAAGCGAGATTTCTTCCATTTCATACGAAATGTTGGTGATCTGTGAAGAGAATGTATTTACTTGTCATTAATGATTGAAAGTAATTGCAGTAAATTTAAGGCATGTTCTTTAGTTAAGTGGCTTAAAACTTTGCAGATGAATCAGAAATGCAGTGATGAGATGCAACTGTTTGTTTTTGTTGGATTCATCTGTTCAACGTCCTTCAAAGGTCTTTTAAACCTGGTCACGACAGAGTTTTAATAAACTTGCAGCTTTTTCCAATGCTGGGTTTCTCTCTCTCTCTCTCTCTCTCTCTCTCTCTCTCTCTCTCTCTCTCTCTCTCTTATATTTATATATATATATATATATATATATATATATATATATATATTTATATTTATATTTCTCTCACTTTAGGTCTCTCGCCCCCTCTCAGTGAAACCCCTTAAGAGCATTTACTCTGGTTGCTGTGGGCGAAGGGCTTCGGCCAATCAGAGAGCTACTCCCTGATGATGCTCTATGTGTGGGCGGGAGAGAGAGCAAGATGGAGGGAAATGGAGAAAGAAATATGGGTGGGAGAGAAAAACAGGAGTGGGAGAGAGAGGGAGAAAGAGAAACATGGGGATACAGTGAGAAAGAGAGAGGAGAGGGAAAACTAAACTGAGAGAGACATGGGAAATAGAAAACCAGAGACATTATTAAGGCAAAGGGAGAGAGAGAGGGAAACACGACGAGGATAGATAGATAGATAGATAGATAGATAGAGGGGGAAAAAAAGAGAACCATTCTAATATGGAGGAAGAGGGAGATACACATGGGAAGTGGAGAGAGTAAAATACCTTTGCAGTAATATTGATTTTGTTTTAATATCAGTGTGAGGACTTGACAGACCCAAGTAAATACCAGTTTATGATGGTAGGTGTGTGAGGCGTTGTAAACAGCGTTCTAAAGAACCCCCTCAGTTATTACTATTCATATATCATTCTTTTATAAAGGGTAATAGTGAAATGCAGTGTATTGTAATAATGTGTCTACACCATCTTATGCTACTGCGCAAATAATGTAGGTGTAATTATGTGTGTGTGTTGTAGATGTATGAGGAGTTACTGAGGCAAAATGCAGTGAACGGACCTTGGCCCGACCCCAGCGCTGACCTCAGCTGGATTCTTGCTCAGATCAAACAGTTCAGCTTTGAGTACAGGTGTGTGTGTGTCTATGTCTGTGTTTTTACACCTTCCAAGATTTCTGTCCAGTGGTGGTGAATGGAACCAGACATCTTCATGTCTCCAACAAACTCCCAGCATTTTATTCCCTCTCCACCTCCACTGTCTACAAACTCTCCATGTAGTGATGATGATGATGATGATGTTGAGGATCTCTTAGAGGAGGACTTCACTCCATTCACCTCCACTGTCCATTGCTTCCATTGAGTCCGGAAGCTTTTATAGAACCAGAAACACACTCTATCTCTGTGTTTATCGGAGCTTTCCCATTGCATGGGAATTTGCTCTACTCAGCTGCTATTCCTTTAGGCAAATCAGGTACCTGGAACTGGATCCTTTTTATAGTCCATGTGACGTGTAAACCTTGCAGAGCACTGATCTGCAAGAATGACGCCCTTGCAGGCACTCAGCACAAACTCTCTGTCTGTAAAATCTCCAGCAACTGCAGAGATCACTTTCTTTTTTTTTTTAAACTCACAAAGGCAGCTCCTAAAATTAGGCTGTGGTCTGTTGAAGAGATTCAAATGCTCCTTGGATCAGTGGCTAAGGAAAGAATCTGGTGAGAGCTGGATGCTGCAATAAGGAAAGAATAACTCTACTGATCTGTCTGAACTGTTGACGGAGCTGTGTTCAGAACCAAACAACAGCAAGCGAATACACAATGAATAAATAACCCATAAGGTTGCCACTGCCATTTTTGTGCTTTCCAAAGCCCGCCATTCTCGTTAGAGATTGGGTTTTTAGAAGAGACCGGATACATTCCGGGTGCAATGGTAGTGTGTAGAGCTGAGTAGACTAGGTACCATGCAGTAGAAAATCACCATGTGTCTCACCCAGAGGATTATGGGGGACTGTAAAACATTGTTTGCCTGCGGGAGGCCTGGTCAACTTCCAGCTTCAGCTTTTAACGTGTTTATTTTGGGTGTGTTTTACAGAGATATTCTGATAGACACTTTAGTTCAGGATGGATTTTTGACCCCAACAACAGAACAGCTGGAGTCACTGGACATAGATCCATCAGGTACACACACACATGCACACGCACAGTAATATATATTACATACACACACACACACACAATCTTACTGTCTCTCCACCCCCTCCATTCCCAGAGGACCTTCTTGACCCATCGGCCCCGTGTTTGCCTTATATTTTTCTCCGCTTCTGGTTCCCACTGTGGAAGGTTCTGAACTCTCCCTCTGTGATCTCCTTAATCCTGGACAAGCTATTGGCTGAGCTGTCTAACGAGTTGACCAATCAGAGGGCTTATTACATCTCCGCCTGGATCTCTGAGATTCTGCAGTGCAACAGCAGGAGTAGGAAAATACATTCAGCTTGTTCTTTGTGTGTGTGTCTGTGTTTTTGTTTTGAAACTTCAATATAAAAAAAAAAACAATAAAGTATAAGTTATTGATAAAAATTTTTAAACATTTAAAAATAATATTTAAAGCTTATTACTGTAGTTTTTTTTAATCTAATTAGAATTCTATTGTTTAATTACTTAATTAAAACCAGATTTTTTTTTACTGCTGCCCCCCATCAGCAAATACCATCTCATGTTAATGATGTTATGTACATATTTAATATATGTATTGTTTTGTGTTTTTCTCATATAACTTTACAAAGTGTTTTAATACGTTAACCTCTTATTATTAATGTTTTCATAAACTGATCAGCCGCAAGATTAAAGAAGTCAGTGGGGTCTCCAAGGGCCTCATATTGTTGGTCATAATATTTTGGTCAGAGCATCTCCAGAATAGTAGGTCGTGTGGACAGAAGGCACCGTAAACAGATCAGCAGTGTCACTCACCTCACTTGTCACAGTTTCTTTCATGATTATAAAGTCTAACTAATTTTTTCAGGTGACTCTAAAGCCATCCGGAGGCTGAAGATGATGAAGGAGAGGATCTTCACCAGCAGAGTTCTGTTCCAGTGGCAGGACCTGATCACCGCTTGCCTCAGCGCCCCGTGTCCAGCTACACCTTTCTTACTGCAGCAGTATGTTCACGCACAAATACAACATGTCTTCCCTAAACACAACTGTGGCCTGAGCTGAATATTTAGAATCTGCTCTTTCGAGTGGCATTAAATAAGTATGTAATCACTCTTAGCTTCTATACATTTCTCAGATCTAGCAATTAGCTTTTCAAATTTCTTTTCACTGAGATGTTTTTTTCAGATTTTAAAACAGGTAAAAATCCCTCAAGGCAGATTTGGGGCTGTAGAGTGGACACTGATGTCCTGGAGTCCACAGTCACACACAGTGCCAAGCTCAAGTTTCCTCAACACACTTGTGTTACTCAAAATGGTTTAGTTCAGCGATTACAACAAAACTTCCCTTCTTAGAACCATTTTAATATTTCTCGTTTTCTCTGAGCTATGATTGAGAGTAATTATTAAAAATGGCATAATAATCCATCATTATATATAATGATATACCATGTTTGATGGTTCCTCAGGATTTTGAGTGACATGGATAAGCCCCTCCCACTGGAAACGCAGCAGAACTTGATCCACCTCTGCAGTATCTATACACAGAGTAACCATGGCAACTGTTCCCCTAACAACTCTGACTCCACCCACCCTGTCTACACACTTGAGAGCCTTCAGGAAAAACTATGCGGAGACACACAAAACAGTCACACCCACTTCCAAGGCCACACCCTAGGGGAGGCTAAGGCCACGCCTCCTCTGGACCTGCAGGAGTATCTGAGTACGGAAACGATTCAGGAGAGAAACGCAGCTTTACGAGGGTCCTCATGGAGTGTGTGTACAGGTAAAATTAAACAAACACACAGAATATTACTGAGGAGTGTACACCTATCAGCCACAAGATTAAAACCACTGCCAGGTCCTTGTCCTGTCTACATTCTGATAAACGCTGCGTGTTCTGCTGTGTTCCTGCAGATAAAGTCCCCTGGAAACAGTTTCCTCTTGGGAAGGTTCCAGGGCAGTCTGATGATCCCTCTTGTCTGATGTTGGAGAACTACTCTACACTGACAGTGTTCGACCAGCAGGTGGAGCTAGACCAGATCCCTCCTCATCACCATGGAAACGCCAGGTGAGGGCTTCCCTTACTTTAGATTAGATCAGTCTACATTTACTGTTCCCTGAATTGGTCTTTGTCTTTATGTAATAAATACAGTACAGTAGTTTTCAGGGTTGAATCTCTGACCATTTCCATTCAGCCTTACCCTTGTTCTCATTTTTTGTACATTTCCCGAAAACTTAAAAATGTTCTAATCTAGCTTTCCAATCTGGAAAATGAATATATGGAGGAACAAGTGAGGTTTGTGGTAGTTCATCCAGCATTTCTTCTGAAGTGTTTTAATTATTAAGAAGTGTTTTCTTTATTGCAATAACTGTCTCTGAGAGGGTCTTTTTCTTTGAGGATCTGATGGTATTCAGCCTTTTAATCATCAGTGAGGGTTAGGGGCTGGTGATTAATTAATCAGGGGCTGGTGGCATTAAGGATGTTCCAGAGCATCATGTCTGGATTTGTAAATAAGCATTGCAGATAAATTTTTTGTCATATATAAGTTGTAGTGTAAATTGTGTGTTTGTGTGTCTAGTGTTCCGATGCAGAACAGAATCGGATCAGATGGACCGCTGTGGACCCACAGTGACCTCAGCAAACTCAAGGCTGGATTAAAACTCTTCTAACAACAGAAAACATCACTCTAGCTTCAACATGTCCCTTCATCCTCAGATTTATTTGTATGAGGAAATTTCAAAATTCCATTTTTTTTTTTTTTGGTTTATACTTCATTTGCATCATTAGGAAAAGTATTAGTTACATTAGACAAGTGTTTATTAATGGTATGAGCCATAATATCTATGAATAAAACCATTTTGTTAAAACTTTACTGTGTTTTTGTATTGTTGTAATAAGTGAAGAGGGCAAAAGAAGAAAAGTGGTCTCCAAGTTCACCTTGGTCAATAAACACCTTCACACCCAGTTAGGTCTGTTTTCTGTTTTATCATTGACCTTCAGCTTTTATATTCTCCTGATGATGGGATTGTCATTAGTAAAAATTGAGTTAAGTTTTATTTCATTCAAACAAATTGAAATTAGTAAATTGTTTTATTATTATTTAAATGTCATTCTTCATTTGTAGCTTGTGTCTAATCCCTCCAACACTCCCCTTTTCCAATCCATGGGATATTAGCACTCCTACTTTAATTTCCAAAATCACAAATTTGTAATGGTTATCAATAAAATAGTGGTGAAGATTTAAGAGTTAATTCTTTCATAGGATACATCCTAACATGGAAAAAAAAACACAAACTAGCATGCTAATGTGGTCCAGCATTTTATGTATACATCATTTTTTTATATTCTATTTTTGGAATATCTTTGATCTCATATATGATGTATTTAAAAAATATGTCCTGAAAAACATTTGAAATCAAACCTGGAGCAGGTCATTATTTTGAATCATTAGTTCTATATTTTGAAATTCCATGCCCCTCCCCCTCTCTCCTTTCAGAATTTTGACTTTTGTTGAATTAAAACCTTAATCTGAGTGAAAGGGAGCACATTTTAGACCAAATAAGACCAGAAAATTACAGCTTTACCAACAGGGTTTGGCTTTATTGAAGAAAACAAACACGTTTTGTCATTGAGACTTACATTTTGTTTGAGTCTACAGACCCAAAGAGTTACAAAGTTTGTTCATCATCATTTATCTTTTTTTTTTTTTTTTAGAGGTGTGGGGGAGGGGTGGGGTGGGGCGACATTACTTTTCATTTCGTCGTTTTAAAACAAGTTTGAGAAAGCAAATATTTCATTTGACAAAGAATAAAATATACGACCGTATGTCAGTGTTACAGCACAAGACTTCAGATTTCAGACCACCCAGCCCACCTCAAACAGCGCCGAAACAATAACTCATAAAATAAAGGAATAAACTCACACTACGATAAATAAAAAATAATTAACAGCTTGACTTGGTTTTGACGATTAAGAGTCATCTGCACTAACTCACAAAGTGGACTTTTGTTTTGAAAAGCGCAATAATTTTATTATTTATAGCAAACAACGAGGATATTGTTTTTATAATAAATCTGTAATATTTTCCTGAGACACTGGGTGCGTTTGTGTGTGTGTGCTGGTATTATAGATACATATATTTTATCTTAATTCTTAAAGACTCAACAACATTAGCATTCAAAACACCAGAAAATACTAAAGGGGAATTCCACAATTTCTTCTTAATGTTTTTCTAAATTTCTTAGGTTTTCTACATTAATTAATTTTAAGACATAAACAAAGTCATCAAAAATGGTTCAGTTTGGTGTAAAATGATCAGAGAAAAACACAGGAATGGCTTTGTTTACAGCTCAACCCAGATGCGAAGCACCTCGTGGAGCTGGACAGTAACTCACTCATTCACATACAGAAATATACATTCACTCAAAGTCACTCATTCCTACACACTCACTCCTGTTTAGGAATAGCACCACGTGGTGCTATTTCTCACATTAAGTGACTGCTCCACAAGGGGTGCTATTGTGCTTCGCATCAGTGTCCCTTTGTGCCCTTGTTATATTTTTATTTCCAATTGTTTTTGTTTCATAAGATATTCAAAAAGTGCTGGACACAGGGTTAAATTAAATTATTAACTTTTACTGTCTCAGCTCTAGTCTTTATTATTTTTAATATAAGATTAGATTCTCTACTGTGTAATTAGGCAAAGGCTCTAAGTGCATAAACCTCAGTTCTGAGAGAGCTGGGTTGGTGTGAAACACAAAGCAACAATGAGTGACCTCAGAAATTTCTTTACATCTACAAAGTGGACCAACAAGGTAGGAGTGTCTAACAGAGTGGACAGTGAGTGGACACTGTTTATAAACTCCAGCACCCGGGCTGTGTCTGATACACATTCTCTGCAGCGCTGATCCACCACCAAAATCATACCTGCTCCGCGGGGGTCCTGACCATTAAATAACAGGGCAAAAGGGGGCAAACAATGTATGTGGAGCAACAAATGGACTAGTTGTACAAACAAATAGGTTGTTCTAATGTTATGGCTGTAGCGTGTATTTATTTAAATGTAGTTCAAAGTGGATTTACATATCACTGCATTATTTTTTGTTTATATTTCTCATATATATATATATATATATATATATATATATGAGCTTTTGTCTGTGTGTGTGTGTGTGTGTGTGTGTTACTTTAATACCTAAATGGAACTCTGCGGATAAAGCTCATCCTGCAGTTGTGTAAAGGTGCTTGCTTATGTGGTCTGTCCATTTAGTTTTGATTAATCTGCTCCAAATATACCTTCAGGCATATATACTGAAAGTTTGTAGTTCAAAACCTTTCCTCCATGCTTGGACCATGTGTGTGTCGAAAACAAAGGAAAATAAAGAAAGGATTGAAAAGGAAAGAAGCTGAGTTCACCATAAATCCACACTAGAAAACACAAGAGTCCAAGATTTCCAGAGTAACTCACTGATATTTTTCTTAACACAGAATAATCCAAGCTAACCGCGGTTGTCACGGCAACCCATATGTGCAAGGAGTGTGTGTGTGTGTGTGTGTGTGTGTGCACGCGCTGCTTGGGTTAGCTGGTACAGCATGTGTGTGTGTATGTGTGTGTGTGTGTTTGTAAAAAGCACTAATACTGTGCAAATCTAAGTGGATATTTTCTTTTTTTCATTCAGTATTTTATTTACAAAGGCAAAAATATATATGTATATATTTATATATATATATGTGTGTATTTATATATTTGGACAGGAGCACACAGTTTGTGCGTGAGTGTGTATGTCACCCCCGATCAATACGTCAGAGCGAGCGAGTGAGAGCGAGCGAGAGAGAGAGAGAGAGAGAGACGAGGACGTGGGCAGTAGTAAAGAATCTTCCTGGTGGGAGTAAATTTCCACTGAGTGTTTACTCTATGTTTCAGTTCAGAGACTTTACAGAGTTCCTAAGCTGATAATGACAACCAATATTTAATTTTGTTGTGGCCAATACAGTTCCAGATTTTATGTTTTCAGATTCAGATTATTTTTTTAGTTTCATATCTTTTTTCAGTCACAGATCTTATTTTCACATTTAGATCCTTTTTTTCCCCACTTTTGGATCTTTGTTTTTCAGTGTCAGAGTTTTGGACCTGATCTAAGGGGAAGGGGGGGGGCATCAGCGTAGAGGGGCATGGTATAATGGTATAATGACTGAAAGCATAGAAATGAGCTATGCTGTCAGTCATTATACCACGCCCCTTTCCGCTGATGCCCCCCGATTGCCTTTACTCTACTATGTCTTTACATATAAATGAGTTATTTGCTGATATATTTATGTTTATAGGAATTGGAAATAGCACTTTTAACTGCTAACATCTTTACAATGTGACAGAGTAATAAACTTAATTTGAACAATTTGATGAGCTTCTTAGATCTACTGTTCGTTCTATGTAGGTGAGACAGTGGGAACAGTAGCCATAGTGTAAGCAGGTTTCAGGTAGTTTGATAAGAAATGGAAAGCTGCATCAGCTCTAGGTCTGGATGAATTTATTGGTTGTAATTATCAGCTGAAATTCAAATAACAGATCAATAATAATTACATTTATCAGTGATTAATCAGCTAGCAATATATTGCTGACCCCTGCTCCTTTTCACATCACACACAGAGGCAATTACAGCTGTTTGAGAGGAAGGAAAATGTGATATATATAAAAGAGAGAGAGAGAGAGAGAGAGAGAGAGAGATCCCTGTCTATAGATGTCTGCCCGGCAGGAAAGAAGCCTTCTGTATGGGCTACACTAGTGACACATAGTGTCACTAACATTATGGCATTAATGTCTCTTTATCCTTTTTTAAATAAAACTAAGCTTTTTTTTTATAGAACTATATATTTATATATATGTTTATAGATGATACTGTACAGCTTGTAATATATATAATTTTTTACAATCAAGAAATAGATACAATTTGTATCAACAAGCAAAGGTCATTTCTAAACATTTGAGGCTCGATGGCTTGCTGCGAGGGAAGGGATGATGGAGGATGGAGCTGGAAGAGTAAGAAAGAGGAAAATCCTGGATCCATAATGCTCTATAAAAACATATTAAAGATGTTATATGACATGCATTATGCCTTATAATACCCTGCCAAAGCTGCTCTTAAGGAATTGCACAAACCAGAGTGCATGACGTTCATGGCATATTATAATGTGGTCATAAGAACATGAGACAAGAATATGGTTATGTTGCATTGTAGCTCAGTTACAATTACATGCATGGCACTTCATAAAAAAGAGTGCAAGACTTTTTAAGTGTTCTTATGAAAGTTATAATATGTTATGTATCCTAACATGGCGTCATGTACACTTTGTAGCTTAAGAGCAGATATTCCAGGCATTATCAAGTATTTAACTTGCTTTATAAGTAATAATATATTATATATGCATTTTTAAAGGCCTATGGATACAGGATTCATAGGAAGTTGCTACCTAATGATTTAATAAAAACCGGGCCAAGGCTAGCATTTTTGCTGGGGGGGGGGTGTAAACAAGGACTGCTGACGTGCAGACTGACCAATTAAATGTATACAGAGAAGGTTATCGACCAATAACGGTAGCTCTACAGACAGACCGTTCAATCAGAAGATTTTAGGCTGCTTCACCACGCCCCCTTCTCACTCAAGTGAACCAATCGGAGTAGGGGAGGGCGGGACTAGTTTGTGAACGAAACGCTTCTCCAAGTTCTATGCAAGCTCTAGAAAAACAAAATCCCGGAAGTTTGTGAAATTCCGCCCGGACATTTTTTTAAGTCTAAAAAAGAGGACGTCTGGTCACCCTAGTCATGTAATCATTTGAAAGCTAGCAAGCAAAACATGCTTGTCTCTCACTAATTTGCATATTGCTGACTGCAGATTCATTCCACGAATCACATGAAGTATTAAAAATTCCCCAAACAGGCTTATTTAAACATTTGTATATTCTTAGATGATTTTCTAAATGGTGCACACGTCTCCATCACTTAGCTAATTTGGTGAGAGAACGTGGGTGAATTAGAGTTTTCAGTAAACTATCCACTTAATACAATAGAATTTTAAAATGTCCTCTTTGTTCATGTAGCCAACACCACCTTATGACCCCCTCCATTAAAATCCTTTAAAACATTTCACAACTATAACATTCAGTGCGCTACATTTACACAAACTTAGGCTAGCACATTAAATATGACAGAAGCTAGAACAACTTCTAGAAAAATGATAAAGACAAACACACCCTAATTTTAACCAAAGTCTAAAGGCAAACCAACATATTAAGATTATTCAAAAAATGTTCAAAATCTAAACATGATAAGGTTTGCATAGCTAGCTGATTAGATCATTTTAAAATGGGAATTCTTGTAAAGCTTAATGTATGTTATTTCTCAATTGCAGTGTCTGTAATTGACTAGTCTCAGCTCTACTCTCCTTCTATTAATTTCCATTAGGTAAATTTGGTCCTTGAACTGAGTTCTATGTTGCTCCTGCTCTCTTGTGGTTCCAAACGATCCAAGTAGGGACTAAAATGTAATCATTCTACGCCACACAATGCAGATGTCCAGCACAAATTTGCCATCTGTAAAAGCTATAGCAGAAATCACATTTGCTTTTATCCGACTAACAACGGGAGCTCGTAAATTTATGTCGTGGTCTTTTGAGGAGGTTCAAAAGCTCCTTGGATCAGTGGCTGCTGAAATTATCTAACGAGAGCTGGACGATGCAAGGAAAAGGAAGGAACAAACTCTATTGATCTGTCTGAACTGATGACTGAGCTGTGTTTGGTCCTAAACAACAACAACAACAACAACAACAAGCGAATACAGAACTTAAACAATCCTTAATGTTAATGCTTAACATAGATGTTGTGGCTACAGGAACAGCTGGATTTTAAGATGACACCGGATACATTTCGGGGGAAGCTGTTGGAGTGGAAAACCAACAAGAGATCAGGGACCAAACAGAGATTAGCATCCAGTAGAGTAGGTAACATGCAGTGGAAAAGCACAAATTTGTGTCTGTTTAGAGGGCCATTCTGCCTGTTCATTAAAAAGAGCTATGTTGGAAAAGCCCTCTGTTGTTATGGAGATGCTATGTGCAGTGGTCAGAATGACCATTTTTCATGTATTATTGGAGAACAAAAAAATACTTTGCCAGAATTTTTCCAGTCACTTTAATGAGATTTGAAATTTCAGGTTTAAAAATCTCTCTCCTTTCACAGAGATATGAGCCTGGTCTTGTAGGAGTGAAAATAACTGCCTGGGGAACGATGCTAAGATAGATTTTCCTGTAAGGACTTTAGTAGGAGTGACGCATGTTTGAGTGGTGAGGTAAAGATGGTGAGAGCATGATGAAGCAATTATTGAAACAGGAGCTGAAGCTTTAAAGTGATGGATAGGTGCATTAGCATTCATTAGCATCAATCCAAATGAACAGCTTTTAAACTGGTGTGTCTTATTTAAATCAATAAAATCAATTTCTAAATATTTCAGGCGGAGTACTTGGAGAAATAAAAATGGGGAAGGAACGTTTGGATGGAAAGGCAGCAAGCGACCTCTTAGTCAAATGTAAGAAACAACCCAACGACAGCCTGGTGTTTCGTGTGTGTATCGCACAGGGAGAAACAGGTAGGCAGTGTGTCACACCTTCCCACGAGCGGCAACAGAACCCCTCAGGTCCCACCTGCGCTCATGAAAACAAAAACAATACAACCCAAAAAAGAGAGATAAAGTTCTCGCCCAGAAACTGAGAGTGTCTCGGGGTCTGTAACATTCAAAAAGATTCTCCTAATGTTCTTCTAAATTACAAGAGGGCTGGAGGCAGGGTCTCTCAGCACAAATCAGAAAATACATGCTCTTCATGAGCATTTAGCCGAAGAGACCCATTTCCTTTTGCCCCTTGGTTAATGCACAATTCTCATTAGGTTATCATTAAGTTACAATTAAATCGTTATGAGTCTTAATTGACTAATGAGCAAGTTAACTGTCACACTATCGCTCCAGTTTCATGTATGGATTCAGAGCTGTGTTTAAAGCTATAATCATTCTGTAAACAGTAAAATTTTCATGTAAATTGGCAGATGTTCCTGAAAAAGACTTACTTGTAGAAATTCCAAATAATTTCCTGGATGAATATTTGCCTTTCTTGTACCCAACTATAGCCTTGAGAAAAACAAGATGGCCACAGCTCAAAAAGTGAATCCAGTACATGTTAAACCCATCAGACCATAGTTTTAAAACCATGTAAACATCTTTTAAAAAATGACTTGGAGAATCATTTAGCATTTGTAAAGTTACTGCACAAAACTAGCGCCTAGCATCACATCAAAATAAACACTAATGTGGTTGTGACACTCAACGAAAACGCCAGCTAGCCTTCGTGAAACATTAATATTTCTGTATCTTCTACATAAGTTGCTAATTATCTTTTTGGCCTCGGTTAAGCAGCGTCAAAGAATCTTTTAAAATGGCTTTGTGAGAAAGGAGTTACATTATCATGTTATTTTGGCAGGTCTCAGTGGCGCCGCCCCTCTGAAATGAAACAAAATTGCTCTAAATACCGCTAGTGCTCACTGATAAATAACAAACACAAACCTTGACCTCCGCACAACCAACCGGAAACAATCACTTCAATGCCTGTGGTGAGGTCACTGATATAAGGCCATTAAAGTTAATAAAAATTCAAAGTTCATGCTTTGAGGTACTCAAGAGTTCACGTTCCTTTCTGAAATTTCACACACAAGGCAAAATATAGTCAACATTATTTACACTGGTGCAAGTGAATACGCAATTGTACTCATATTTGTGTAAGATCGTTTCTGATCAGAGTTTCCCCACACAAGAGTCCTCTCAACTTTGTGTTGTCTGCAACCTGGTAAAAATTCACCTACGCTTCACAGAAATAATATCATTTCATTAACTCCTTGAAGGACTAAGAAACATTTCTGTCTAAGATGCTTTATCTAACTACCTTCCTACAAACCATATTAAAATAATAATTTACTGGCAAACCCCAGCTCTTCTTAAATGACTGGGATACTTTGACTACATTGACACAGATGTTCCTTCTGCATAAGTGCATATTCAACAGGTGGGAATGGAAAGGTAAATGGCATGCACATAAAATAGAGAATTTGCTTCTTTTATGTCAAAAAACTCCTTCCATTTCCAATGCTAAATGTGCTTTTCTCTCTCTCCAGTGAATGGATGGATTGCCTCTGGGTAGAAGATCCATCCGAGATAATCCTGGTGATAATGTAAAAGAAAGGATTCAAAGATTGTATATGGAGGTAAAATATATGCCCTATATCTTCAAGTACCATTGGAAATGCTCGAGTAGACACATTTACAACTTGCATTCTTCTGTCCCTCTTCCAACCTTGCCCAAATGTTCAATGACAGGACCTCAGTTTTGTCACAATGACGGCCGCTAGTTGCTGAGGATCGGTCATGTGAGGATTCTTCTCCATAACTGAATGGACTACATATGCTGGGAAGATATTGCAGAGGTTGCGATAAGTCTGGTACTGCTGCTCTGGGATCAGGTGTCTTTCTTGAGGTTCTAATGCAGGGCAGTGGGGTCCTGGATGTGGTCCTGGAGGGGTGTCCCAAGGAGATCTCCAAATCTGCTCCATCTTCTCAGGCATACTTCGGACCATCACACGTTCACAACAAGGCATTAGTCCTCCAGTGAGTCCATAACCTCCATAACCGTAAGGCTCATTCCCACATGGCAAAGGATCCCAGCTTGCGTGTTGCTCCCGGCACAGAGGAGGACGACGCTGCCTCAGGGGATTGCTCTCGTAAAGACGAGAATCTGAGATGCTGTCCATTCGGGTCATCCCTAAAGATCGACCTTGCTGTGCCGGACCGGAAGAAGGCATCACATTTTGGGCAAGAGGGGGATAGTCACCCGGACAACTCGATCTGGCCCCAACAACAGGATGTTGCGCATGGGGCACGAGATGAGCAGAGGACTGCTTGCGAGGCACTGGTTTGGGTTCATCCGTGCCATAACTTTGGACCCTTGTCAAAGCCTCATGATGGAAACCATGAGCAAATGCCTGCAAGCGAGTCTGAGCAGATGACTGAATTTGGGACTGTGATGGTGGGCCTTTCATGCTGTCATCCAGGCTTCCTTCCATGGAATACATCTCCGCACTGTAGGACGAGAAGGAATCAGAAGAATGGCTGCGTCCAGGCTCAGGGCACATGCTTGGAGCCCGTCCAGGATAAACTCCCCCTGCACCTGCCGGATCCGGCTGCTCTAGGCTGCAAAAGCTGTCCTGCATGCTTCCCAAGCTGATGGTGGAGAAATCACTGAGCATGGAGTAGTATCCATGATCGCTGACCACAGAGTCATACTTGGGGAAAGGTTCGCTGTATGCCACTGAAGCCCCCTGGCTGTTGGTCACAAGGATGGGAGGGTACTGGACACTGCTGGTGTGTTCTAGCGAGCTGTGTGTGAAGTGAAGTGACCCTGGAACAGGACTACTAGCCGAACGAGTGTTTAGAGCTCCGGCTGCGTGACTTTTCGTTGGTGGCATGGTGGGGACGCTAAGAGCTGTCACTAAAGAAGGGACAGAATTTGCTTCAGCCTTCCGAGCTGGACAAAGTCGCTCTTCTTGTTCGCAAGCCACAGAACGAATACTTGGATCTGACTGTCTTTTCGGCGCCACTCTTTTGGCCTCTGAACCGTCTCCTTTAGCACTGGTGCCAGAGGTACCGCACTTGACGAGAGCACCCTCGCTCATGGTCTTAACGGCAGAAAGCTTGGCGAAAGCTCGCAGTTCATCAGCGACTGAGCGCATTGGCTGAGCAGCTCTCTCTGGGTGGTAGTACTTACACTTGTGACCGTATGTGCACTTCTTACCTGAGAGTAAACAGGAATACAAAGGCATAGCAAAGCATACTGAGTGCGGTGGGGTCGTATAGTCGTAAGAGATGTTTATAAAAGTAATGATTTAAGGGTGACACTTTACAAAGTGCAGTGTTCTTAAGGCAATACCAACAGCAATCTTAGCTCATCTTAAAAACTGACAAACCTCATTTCTCAACTCTGTTTTCAAGATGACATACAATCACATGCAAATATTGGGGCATCACTTGTCAAATAGCACCTTTTATGGTAACTGCCCCAAATGAAACTGGAAAATGGTTCTAGGCTCATGTGACGTTCATGTAGTTAGGCTTTATAATAAACTATTATTTATGCCTTAAAAACAATGCCCTACAGTAAAATGCTACCATTTTAATAATAGAGTAACATATGATGCCATTTCCTACTTTTGCTGTACTGACCGTAAGGACACGGTTGCTTCTTGTGTTCCGGGACCACAGGTCGCTTCCGAAGAAAATTCTCCAAACTTGGACCATGTCTACCAAGGGGGTCGTCAGGGGGCATAAACCTGCATAGAGCAATAAACAATAAATAAACCTTCTTACAAATAACAACACATCCGCTGAGTCTGTGAAAACCATATAGATCTGTGAAGCTACATGTTATTAATGACTGGGAGTATGAGCACAGAAAGTGAGAGAGAGAGAGAGAGGGAGAGAGAGAGAGAGAGAGAGAGAGAGAGAGAGAAAGACCATCTCCGTGGCGCTAGGGGAGCGTACTTGTCGTTGACGAAGCTGTACATGAGCAGACGTTCCTCAATGAACTTCTTCCATTCTGGCTTCTCATTCTGCAGGTCGCGGTAGTTGTCATTGGATACAATGATGCCATCCGAATCGCATGCCAGTTTCACGATGAACCGGTCATCGTAACAAACCACCCTTCGCCCCTGGACACGACGAGACGGAGTGAAGACCAGGATCTTCTCTTTCTCCAGCTTTCTCAGGATCTCCTGATCTGCACAGAGAGAGAGAGAAGTGGCACATCACTTGTCTTTGTTTATCTCATTGATTTACATAGAAATCATATATTTTTAAAACATTGGTAGACAGCCCCTTAAGGTCAACATACCCAATGACAAGGCTGGGCTAGAGCAGTTGTTGTTACACATCTGGCTCAGCATTCATTTTGTTACAATATTTGGCTTTTGTTTGTTGTCTCTTTAGTAAGTGGTAAAAAAATGTTTTCCACCAGTTTGTGTAGCTTACCTGCTCTTTCAAATAATACTGCCCACATGGTATGTTGTTAATGCACAAAATACATTTTATTTTTAAAGAATTACACATTCAAACTTTAAAATTTCAATTATTCTGTAATAATTCAAAAATTCCTTATACATCGGGATGCTGTGCATACTAACAGTGGTACACACACCACCATTTAAGAACCACTGGTCTAGAGGGTTATAAAGTCACACAACATATTGAAATGATTGATGTAGCCCCTTGGAGTAAACTGAAGTGGTGTTTGTTACCTAGAATTAATCCTCCAACAACTGCACCTAACCTCAACGATTTAGTTTATCACTTCAGATGAAAGTCAAGATGAGGAGGTGTCTACAAATGTTTGGCCACTGAGTGTTTGGTTTGTATACATGCAAATAAAACTCCACACACACCTGTGATAGGGGCGTCCGGTCTGGACTGTTCTTTCCTCCACGCCGGCACAAACACTGTGATATCTTTGTGCCCTTTCTCCAGGAACCAATCAACTGCCAGCTGGATGCCCAGGCACGAGAAAACCTCTTTGTTTCCATGGCTACAAAGCATCATGGATACCAAGTTACTCACACATTCGCTAACACACAGACACACACACACACACGCCTCCGCATGCTGCCACACACGTGCATCATTTCACAACAACACATAACAAAAAACATGAGGATTTTAACCATTTATTTACACCTCAACTGGCTGCAAACTTCAATATCTGCACGTGACTGGGATCAAACTCAAACACTGTTTGTTGCTCAGTAATTCTTAAAGCAGAGTCATGTTTAAAAGTTTTGGTATGGATATGAAAGACTCTTCAAGGGATGTTTTCATAACTGTAATTTATTCAGGTGTAGTCTACATGTAGTACCTAATTGACTGGTGTGTGGCTAACCACCCAGTGTGGGTGAGGCTGAGAGAAGTATCTTAAAGGCCCCCGACTTATCCACAGCGGAACACAGTTCTAGTTCTTAATGAAACGTCTGGTCTGGTCTGCTTTGGTCAAAAGCCCACAAGCCCACAGCTGCATTCTCCCTCTGTCTAAACAGCCCTAAAGTGTTCTGAAGCAGTGGAGCTGGATGGGCATTTAGCCAGCAAAATGTTATCCGCTTTCTAATCTAAAAACATAAAAGAAAAATGGGGAGGAAATAAAAGAAGGAAAATGCTGTCTGTGTGTGTGTTTTCTGGGACTGTTGTCAGGGCAACACGAGGAGCATCACTATGATCTGATCTTGCTGTAAACAGTGGATGAACCATGACTCTCTCCTGACCTGTGTTCATTTCATTAATGAAATCTATGATGAAAAATATTCATTGACAACCTATTTTTCCCCACTAAGACAAGACAAGTGTAACACCTAAAGACTAAGACAACAAGTCTAAAACTAGGAAAAGGACTAAATAAATATATTCATTTGAAGACTAGAACTACGAAAACATTTAATCAAATAGTTTTGAACAGTTTGGGGGCAGCCTTAAGGTTAGAGAAGCAAGTTCGAGGCCGGAGGGTCATCGGTTCAATTCCCAGGACCAGCAGGGAAAAAAGTGAATTCACAGCTGAAGTGCCCTTAAGCAAGGCACCTAACCCCCAAACTGCTCCCTGGGCGCCAAGGTGTTTGTGTTCACTTCATAAGTATAGCAAAACCTTTAAAGAAACATGACTAAAATTAGTTTTTTTTTATATTGAATAGACAAAAACAAGTCTAAAATATATTTTTGTTTTGTTTTAGACTATAACAATAGTTAAATGGTTAAAATAACAAAATTAGTACACATTTAAGTCAAGAGACTAAGACTAAATCACAAACTAAATCACAATCAGCTGCCATTTATCTGTGACTCTTGATTACAGGGGGTTCATTGGAGTACATCAAGGTTTTAATCTTGGACTGAATCAGTGGCTGCATGATGTATTTCCATGATGCAGAGGACAAAGAAAAAAGATTGCGGTATGGACTGAGGAACACAGCAATACAGAGAAATCAGCTGCCAACCTGACCAGCAGAAACCATTAACCCTGTCATTCATAAAATATTAGCTTCGTATTTTCCTTCTCCTCATTTTCAGATTCAAAACACTCATTTTCATAGAAATTGACTCCTTATGCCATTCCACTTCCCACCTGCTGGGGGTAGTGTTGTACCTTCTTTAGCTCATTCCAACCCCAAACATGCCAAGGCCACAACAAAACGTCAAATCCTTCCTCACACGACACATGCACTGAACTAAGTACAACAGTAACTGACTCATGAGAAAATAAATCACCCAATAATCATGTATTCACTCATCTTCTGTAAGCGCTACATCCTGATCAGGGTTACTGTGTGTCCAGAATATACCCGGAATCACTGGGCACAAGGCAGGAAGAGATTCATCCTGTCACTCACACAGTAATTTGATGTTTCTAAATTGAATTTAGTGATAAACAGATGTTTTTTCCTGCTCTAATTTTAAGTATTTCAAGATGTCACTACATAATGCAGGGAGTGAAAAAATATGCCGCTTTTGGCAAGTTGGACACAGCTACTCGAGTGTTAAAGTGCATGTACCTCATGGCCACGTTGGATCCGTCTATAACAATGGGTCGAAGGTTATCATAGGTGTCAGTGGTCTCTTCTTCAAGAGATGCCTCCGGACTGACCGCCTCTTTGACCCCGGACCCTCGAGGAGCTAATCCAGTTGAGCTGACCGGCGCCTGGACCTCCAACTCACCTTTGTTTCCGAGTCTGACAAGTTCGGCGAGAACATCATTGATCAAAGCACTGGGGCCTAACTTACTCAGGACAGACTCCACCTGTTCTCCTGAGTAGCCCAGCTTTAACGCAAACTCCATTTTCATTTGGTAGTCTCTGCTTTCACTGCTGGTTTGCGGAGAGGGGGCGTGGCCTATGGAGGTAGGCGGCGTTCTGTAGGTAAATTCCATAGTCCCATGTACGGAATCTGTCTGTGCATCATCAGCACGGAGCTCCTGGAGCGTGCTGCTTTGGCTGAAACTTGGACGGTCCAAACAGGGCGAGCGGCAAAGTTGGCGATGAGGTTTTGTAGCCATTAGAGGTTCCCGCCTCCTCCCTCCACTTCCGGCACCAGCTTCCAAGGCTCCACCCCCTGAACTCACACCCCGCACCCTCGCCTCTCCTTCACTCTCAGAGCTGCTGCCCTCACCCTCCCCCTCGTCCTCCTCGTCTTCCTCGTCCTCCTCCTCGTCACCAGGTGAGCCGTGGCCCACTGGCGATGGCGCCGGCTCCGGGTCACGGCACCACCCACGATGCTCGGCCTTGAGGCGCTGCAGCATGGCGCATGCGGCTGTCACCTGGGCATGGCCACCCTGAAGCTCCAGCGCATGTTCTCGCACCTGCAGCACGGCACAGCTCTCGTACTCGATGGCGGCGCGGAGCGAGTGCAGACGGCGCTGAAGCCACAGAGTCAGACGTTCACGGTGGCGCTGCACTGGAAAAATCAAAGACACGATGTAATCCTGAAAAACAGAAAGAAGGATTATTAAAACACAGCTCAGTTCTGAGTCCTCAGTGGAACCAATTTGGTTCTCAGGCACGTGTCCTCCATTTCTCACTAGAATTGAGTGTGTTCTACTGGGCTTGGACCCTGATGTGCTCTACAATCTCAGCTGGATCTTTACATGCTCTCGAACTTGTCGTACGTTCGATTTCTTTCTAGAACTCAAAGATGTCCAGAGTCTTCTACATTCAACTTGAAAACCAAATGTGTTGTAAAAGCCAAGTGTTGTGAAAGTGACCTCTGAGTGGAGTGTTGCTTTAATCAAAACCACAGGAGAGAGATAGATAGATAGAGAGAGAGAGAGAGAGAGAGAGAGATCTCTCCTTACTCTCCCCATCTTACTCTCTCTAACTCACACTATCTTTCTCTCACTGCATGTGGGTGTTAAAGAGATAAAAATCAAGGGGACAAAAAAGTTCAAACACACCTTGTGAACACCCACACATCCATCCACCCACCCACACACACACACACAAACATTGATTCCCACAGAGTGAAAGAAAGAGTGGAGGGAGAGAGACAGAGAGAGCAAGTGAAAGGGAGAGAGAGAGAGAGAGAGAGAGAGAGAGAGAGAGAGAGAATAACAAGGCAGCTTTTCACTACACATGAAGCACAAAGCATGCTGGGAGCGTCTCCCCTCGTCTTCTCTCATGTAATTGGCCGAACAGAAGGGTCTGGAACGCTTTCTGACATTCTGATTGGCTGAGACTTTCAAAAGCCCAATTATATCAGAGCGGAGTAAAACCTTTGCTGTACTCAGACTAGTTTCAAATAAACACAGAGGACAGGGGCCACAGCAGAGAGTTCCTCTTTACTGCAGCAACAGGCTCTGCTCCTCTGGGAAGACTCTTCTCTACATTTCAGAACATAGCTTTGAGGATCTGATGGTGTTTAATCATCAGTGAGGATCAGGGGCTGATGTTAGTAGAAGATTAGTTCTGGATCACACACACCACTCCAACTCATCCCAGAAGAACTCCATCACTCCAGAGAACACAGTTCCACTGTTCCACACCAGCACTGAAGGGGTTTATACACCTGCAGCATCATTGTACCACCCTGTTGAGAGGAGTGTGTATACCTGTGTGTGTGTGAGTTTACAGTAAAGTGTTTATGCCTCAATGTGAAATGTGTATACCTGTGTGTGTGTGTGAGCAGTGCTGCTGTCGTGTAGGCTGTAGTCTGACGTGTGTGTGTGTATGTGTGTGTGTAAGCCAATATCACCATCCAGCTATGAGAGGCTTCTTCGTGCTCATGACACCGGTTGCCTAGCAACGTCGTCCTGTCATCAGCTAACTGCTTTTTAGCAGTCACGACTAACACAAAACACTGCACAATGTTCTCTGGGCAAGCCTGGAACACACACACGCCCACCCCTGCACATGAGCCACACACAGGTAAACACAACTATGACAGAGAGAGAAAGAGCGAGAGCGCAACCAGGATATCTGTGTGTGTGTGTGTGTGTGTGTGTGTGTGTGTGTGTGTGTGTGTATGGTGCTTGCACAAGATGCAGAGAGTCAAAATAACACATCACTGGAAATTACAAGCTTACAACATTCTGGTTTCTCTCTCTCTCTTCATGTGCCTCTTCCCACTCTCTTACCCTCTATCTCTCTCAACCCCACGCTTTTCCTTCACACTCTCTCGCTCCATTCTCCCCTTTCCCTAATTTGCCACTCTCTTACCCCCACTCCCCACGCACCTCTCTCTCTCTCTGCAGATGTGACAGTGCTACTCTGAGTCGTGACGGTGGGTTACCAGCGCTGCATCCCCGAGGGTCCAGAAACACACACACACACTTCACCAATACACACTCACTGCATTGATCACACATCAGTCCACTAATCTGCCTCATAAGCTCCTCCCACATCAACATGACTATTTTCCTACTGAAATATTTAATGAAATATAATTTTAATAAGTTAATAATGGGACCACCCACACATCTGTGCACTGGCTGCATCCCACTAAAGTCGTGTCGTCATTCTGTAGTGGGCGTCCTGCCCATATAAGGAGTTCCAGGTCTGAGCTGGATTTCTCGGTGACAGAATTGATTGTGGTGTTTGAAAGACTCTGCTATCTAGTCCTGAGGGAAACAAAACACTTCCAAACCAGAGCTTGTCTTCCGTCCATTAAGTGGCACTGCTTTAAATTACAAGGTCTTTAAAGGGGGTGTTTTATGAAAAAAAATCCCTTGTTCTCTTCGTGTTCTTATTCAAGTCTTCTGACGTCCAGTGCAGAGACTTTAGAACTGCCTCACCCTGAATCTGTTCTAGACCCGTGCTTATGAGAGAGCTCCAAGACAAGGTTAAATGAACACAGAGAAATAAGAGCACTGTGTAAAACTGAGAAAATGAGAACAGAAAACATGTAAAAACCAGAGATTCTGCTCCTCGCTCCTCACTGCTGTGCACTCAGGTCGGGGTGAACAGCGAACGGCTCATTACTGTTTAAAGGAACAGGCACTGAAAGCTGTCATTCCAATCAGGGCTATTTGGACGATTTCTAACAATCAACTAAACCCAGTACACCTAATCTAAACAGGCTCTGGCCCAAGCCAGGACCTAAGTGCAGTTTATTACGAACCAAAAACAAACCAGCCTCACAAACTGTCTCTGCTGTTTTTGCTGTATCGTCCAATCACAGAGCTTGTGAAACTGTTTCCATGACAACAGTGACATTACTCTGCAGCAGTTAGTTTAGGACTGATATTCTAATTCGAATGCCTATTAGTTAGACAACACAGGAGTTTCAGCAGGGATCGGGTGTGTTTGTGTGTGTGTGAGATCAGTTGAAGTTTTGTGTCCCAGAGTTAAAAGAATAGTTGAAGCCCACTTCTCCTTAACAAGGTCAAGCTTCACAAAAATGCAGTCAAGCCTTACAATGAAGTCATAACAGAATGAAACAAAAGACAAGTATACAAGTCTAAGAGTCCCTCTTCACAGTCTTCTTGTTCGCCTGTTGTGTGTTAGCCTTGTGTTACAATTATGCTGAGATATATTTACCTAGATTAGATTTAGTAACCTAGAGGTTCATTTAAGTTGGATGTAAGGAGTTGGGTCATGATTACATTGAGTAATCTAGAGCTTAAGTTGCTTCAGGATTCAATTTACGTCTGATTTAAATCTGGTTACTACTGAAGAAATCCTTGAACTGGGTTGGGATTAGTTTTAGGCCTTCTATTCCAGAACTGGATAAGATTAGTCTGGATTAGATGTGTTATACTAGACTATCCCTTGAGCTGAGTCTGGATTAGATTTAGAAAACCAAACCTTAACTTAACGATATCTAGTGAAGTCTAGGTCAGCAGGTTGGTCGTGATTTAATTTCTAGAATTTATTTTAATGGCTGTTCTAGATAAAATGTTTGGAGCGGTATTTCTCTGATGAACTTGAGTGTGGAATAATGTGTGTAATGTACTGTATAGTACTCTATAGCACTAAACTAGATGGTAATTTAGAGCTGTACAAGAATTAGTTTTGAATTAGTTCTAGACGGTCCCTTGGGTGGAGATTGGGTTTGTTCTGCCTTGATCCTCTTGTGGACCTTCTGGACTCCAGATGTTTACATGGGGCTGTTGCAGAGATTTGGGTGGGGGGTGATGGGGGGCATGTATAACTCATTAGTTAAGCCAAACTCTGGTAGCGACGTCTGCCTGGTGGGCAGCAGAATTGTTGACCCAGCAGGCTGCTGGGTTCTGCCGTACAGGTCGTATTTACACAATAATTATATCCATCAGCACAAAGTTTCACAACATGGCAGATGAGCCATGAGTCACTGGGCGTTGAGGAAGAGAGAGAACAGGGATTCATGAGGAACGGTTCTAAAGGAACAAACAGAAGCCAATGTAAAACACAACTGCACTGTGAGGTCCTGGCAAGAGAAATGCACTTAAATCACATTCTTACACATATTTTTACAAGTTTTTAGGTGTGAGATCTTTTCAACAGACAAATGTATTAATTTACTGCTTCGAACAAGTAAAATAATGTCATATTATATAGGCTTTATGGTTTTGAAAGTATAGAAAGGCATGGTTTGGTGCACATCTCTCTCTCTCTCTCTCCCCCTTCTTTATGAGCCTCCTCCACTCTTTCGTCTTCTCTCTCTCTCTCTCTTTCTCCCTCTCTCTCTTCTACCCCTTTCTCTCATCTCTTGTTTTCCTGCTCTCTGTCCTCACCTCCTCCATAACACAGGCTGAGAAGCAGCAAGGCCACCATGCACTTGAGCAACACACACACACACGCGTTTATACCGGCTCGTCTCATAGCAACAAGTGGAGCGAGTTAGCCGTGAAGCAGCAGCAGAAGCAAGGCCTATTTGAGGCCCACGACTTAGCTCCAAGCAAAAGCTGTCCATATATAAATATATAAAGGAATATATAAAGATACCATTTTGTTCATAGTATTACATGAGATTTGAATTCTCACACATGTGCAAAAACACACACATAAACCCCCACACACATAAATCCACACACACACACAAGTTAGCATGATTTGCTTATTGCTAAAAAGTCCACAGTATGATGTTTTAAGCACTGGAACCCTTTATACACACTCTGAGATATATAATAAGCATACAATATTCTTTTTCAGTAAAAGTATTTTTAAACTTGCTGCTGTTTCTGAAAAGTGTGTTTTGCTATTATATTTATACATATATATTAAAGATAGATATAAAGTATGTAATTTAAATTATACATTATGAATCACTTAAAGCTTATTCCAAACTTTTTTTCAATAACAATAAACACTTTCAGTTCATTTACTTTGCTAGAGAGCAGCTTTTAGCTAAACAATGCTAACCTCCCAAGCTTTCACCACAGGCAAATATGATTCAGGTTATCACTGGCCCATCAGACAAAGTTATTTTGACCCAGTATGATTTTCATGTACTTTGTCAATATAAGAAAGCAATGTCTGAGCAGGAACTGGACTAATACATGCCGTCTGAGAATTAACCTAACATGGCTAGTGACAAGCTAGCTTTGTTGCATCGTGCATTATTGCTTTGCATTTATTCATGTCATTAACCTATGGCTTACTTGCCTGAGATTGGCCAAAACAACACTGACTGCCAGAAAATTTAAGCTCAACATAGGCCCAACTGGGCAAAAATGCTAACCTGAATAACAAGATGGCCAGCTAGCTTAATGTGATTTGTACTCTGTCAAACACTCCTTGTCTTTCATTAATTCTCAAATTCTATCTACAACAGTTTACCAGCCTTGGACCAACTTATACCTGCTGACATACCTACTTTCACTAAACATATGTCCAGTGTGGGCCCATTAGTCACATTGGCCCAATGTGGTTGCCAAGATAAACTGCATAATCAGCCAACATTTGGTCTGTGTACATCAGCTAACCATGGAAAACAACATGCTAACATGGCTAACAAGAAATGAGTGACCAGCTAGCATTAGGTTATTTGTGTTTTGTGAGATGTTCCCAGATTGTTTCTATTCATTCATGGCATACAGCAACAAAAGCTAACAACAACAAATAACTTGCAATATTAAGCCCTTTGCCTTGCAGTCAACACCTTGCCATTGGTTCCACTCGTTACATACATCAAAGTCAATCTTAAATTGTGTCCTTTAACTGTGATCCCCATGGAGCTTTTCAGAGATTTACCCAGAATGCTAAAACATGTGTTTTTGCATTAGGATTCTGTAACAGCCCCTTAAAACTGGTATCAACCTGCTTTGACTTTGCAGCATGACACGTTTTGATTTTTGCTTTAAACAAGCCTCTATGTTGCTCTGCATTGCTTTGTCTACAATACTTTCCAATAAATAAATGAAATTACACATGCATTTGGCTACAAATAAACCAGCACTTGATGCAGCTTTCTGAGGAAGCAAGTATTCTGAGTACACTGTTCTACTTATATTCAGGGCATATATAATGCACAAGTGCTGAAAGCAGGTGGAAGAGCTAATCATCAGTGCACTGGAGTGAGTAAAGGGAGGAAAACAGGAGTCGTGAGCACCACTCATCACTTTAAAACCCCCACCATAAGTGCCTAACAATTCCACCTTAAAAGTTGCACCAGGCAGCATCTGTATGTTTGTAAGCACCTGTGCTAATTTACAAGGAGGAAATCTTCAAAAATGCATGTAATGCTGAGAAAGAGTTACTAAAGCCCAAGTTGACATTGTTGACTGGAATTTCCCAGTCCACCTTAAATGGTGCCATAGACGCGTATGAGCATTTTACAGATTCTTAGATTTCTGCTGCATTATTAGGTGAGCATACAGACAGAGACACATAGCGACAATAAGCAGAGTTTGGCTCTCTATGCTGGACTTCCCCGTTCCACCTTAAATGTGCAGGAGATATAGCTATATATATATATATAGTCTGCCTTACTATAAGATAGGAAATTTTAGCAGAATTCACCAAGCCGTTGGCTCTCTTTTCTGGACTTTCCAAATCCACCTTAAGTGGTGCCTGAGGGTTTAAGCTTTAGTTTAAATCCAGAGTTTAAGTATACTGCACCGTTTAAGGAATAAGAGCCCAATCCAGCTTCGTGACTCTACTAATGCCGCCAAGCCTGAGGCGCTAGTGTAACTACTGCACCATTTAAGGTGGAACGGGGGATTCGAGGAAAAGAATCATGAAGAAACTGTAGCTGATTCTTTACTCTTAAAAGTTTGACAGAAAAAAACTCACCGTGTCCGTTGTTGTGTCCGTCCATATGACGGACAATTTAAGGTGGAATGGGGAAGTGGAATAAGGTAAAAACTCTATTTATTCTTAGAGCTGAGTATGGAGTTAAAGTCAGCACCTTTTGTTGATGTGTCAGACAGGCTGACTACAGCCGCTGATACACCATTTAAGGTGGAATAAAAAAATATATATTTATTCTTAAGAGATAAGGATGGAAATCAAATCCAGCACATTTGTTGATGTGCCCAGTAACATTTAAGGTGGAATGGGGAAATTCGATTAAGCAACAGGGAAGATAAAAATAAAAAAATGTTAAAAATTCATAATGCACATGCATGCATCATGGTCCAATATTTTGCCGCTTCAGTTCAGATGGACTGACACATGCGTGCAAATAATATATACATGCATGCACGAGCACATGCACGCGCACACGCATCTCTCCTACCTTTGCCTTGGTGCAGTCCTGCTCCGTGCCATCGTCGATCTGGACCAGCAGCGTGCCGCCGGCTCCGTGCTGCGGCTCCGCGGCTCTGCAGCTCACCTTCACCCGGAAAACGCGCTCGATGTGCGGGATGCAGCGCTGCAGCGGCGGGCCTGCGCTGGCGGGCGCGGCCAGCTCCAAAACCATTTATTACCGCGGAGCACTTCTCCAGCCCTGCTGCTGCTGCTGCTGCTTCATCAGGGGGAAGAGGGACGGTTGAGAGAGAGAGAGAGAGAGAGAGAGAGAGAGCGGGAGAGGGAGGAAGGGAGGGGGAGAGCCTGTATTAAAGGTGGAGCTCTTGGTTCAGCAGCATTTCCAACACCCTCAGCATCCTCAGCATCTTCAGCTTCAGCTTCATCAGCAACAAGTCGTACGCCCCCTGTCTCCACGTTTGGCTGATAGACGCACGAACAGAGGAGTAGATTCGACTCTTTCTAACGAACTGATTCACTGAATCGAATCGTAAATCCGATTCATTTTAAACGGATTTCAAGAGTGTTTGATGCAAAATTATTCTTTTAAAAGATAAGAAGATACAAGCACATGCAAGGGGCAAGCACATGCTTCCTCTCAGACATTTGATATCACAGCTGCAGGGGCTCAGAGTCCTGGGTGGGATCCACTCCTCTACATATCACAGCGCTGGACCTGCGTTTATATGAGAGCACAAACACGAAGTTAAACGCAGCAAAGACACAACGTGTGTGCAGAAATAAGAGCACTGAGTAAAAACAGAGAAGAAAGAGAACCGAGTGAAAACGCCTAAAAACAGAGCTTCAGCTCCTCGCTCATCACTGCCGTGCACTCATGTGAACAGCGAGTGGCTCATTATCATTTAAAGGAACAGGGCCGTTTAGACATGTGGAGAACACTGGTTTGGGGCTTGTGGGGCTTTGACTAAAGCAGGTCACAGACATTTCATTAAGAACCAGAACTGTGTTCCACTGTGGAGAAAAGGGAGAATTTGTCCACTATGGACTGAATAAGGGATGTTAAATATATATTTATGTTTGTTGTATTTTTTTTTTACTTGGTAAGGCATTTATCTCTTTTATTAAGTCGTTCCCACACCTTTTTGGTTTGATTCCCAAACGTCTTATTTGTTTGGAAGGTATGTCACCAGCAGGTCTCTGTAGTTGTCAACAAAATCGTGCTCTTATTAATTTTTGCGCTACTGCCCCTTTAAGAAAGCAAAGCGCAAAGTCTCATGGGAAGTGTAGTTTTTAGCCGGTGCTTGCATCTGGTACGGTTTTGCACAGCTGGTTAGCATTGTTTATGATTTTGCTGCAGAAATTATCGTTAAAACCTGTTTAAAAGCAACGGGGATCACGTTAATAACAGTCCAGAATGACGGAGGAGCAGGAGATCATGTGTAAACTGGAGAATATTAAAGAAATACGGTAAGGGTTTTTATCATTTAAAAGAAAATAGCAGAGCATTAGGAGATTAGCCAGCACTGCGTTAGGCAGCTATTGTCCTAAACATCTGGAGGAACAGAGCTCATTTATACTCCAAAATCTCTTTTATTTCTCTTTTCGTAAATTAATCTTTAAAAATGTAGGAACCCCCTGCCTGTGAATTTATGTTAACAATCTGCTCAAAATGCTGAACAATAACTATCTTGTTTGAATGAGATATTCAGTTATTGTTACATGTTTATTACAGTAAACTATTTAAAGGGGTGAAAAACCTGAAACCAGACATTTAAGTGACTGCAGTGTTGAACTTAAAACAAGTGTTGAGTGCTGAAGACTGCAGGTGTGACACTTTATGTGGCATTAAAAGTACAGTCAGTAGAATTAGCATAAATGGTGTTTGTAATATAACATTGTTGTTGGTTGTTGTTTAGAAATAAGATGCTGAAGATGGAGAAGCTGAAGGTGATTATTTTTGGTAATTGTTGTTTAGGAAACAGACATTGCAGATGGTGAAGCTGAAGATGTTTGTTGTTATTGTTCATTGTTAATAATAGGATGCTGCAGATGGAGAAGCTGAAGGTGTTTGTTGTTGATATTTATTGTTTGTTGTTTAGGGTTTAGACACTGCAGATGGAGAAGCTGAAGGTGTTTGTTGTTGATATTTATTGTTTGTTGTTTAGGGTTTAGACACTGCAGATGGAGAAGTTGAATGTGTTTGTTGTTAATGTGTATTGATTTTGTTTAGGAATAAAACACTGCAGATGGAGAAGCTGAAGGCTCGTTTGCGAAGCGAGTTCCAGTCGCTGGAGACGGAGGAGAAACACTTGAGAGAATATAAGCAGGAGATGGACCTGCTGCTGCAGGAGAAAATGGCTCACGTTGAGGAACTGCGGCTCATACACGCTGATATTAATGTGGTAGGTGCTCAGATTCTCCTTTTGTGTCCTTTTCTCAGAATGGGGTGGGTTCTCCTTCTCTCCAGTTCCACGTCATTTTAAACAGCCCACACTGTGGAGCTGTTTGTGTGAGTGTGGTCAGATCTGAAGCAAGAGTTGAGCTGGATGTGTCTCTCTTCTCTCATTTTCCCCATGTTCATCCCAGCAGCGTATTTTCCTCCTCGATTTAAATCAACACTAGGTAAGATTTGTCATTTTGGCTCCTAGGCTCCCCCTACAGGTGCAGAGTGTAACTAAATTTTACATCACTCTCCTGAAATCAAGTGTTAGGTACGGGGTGGTTTCCCACCCTCTTCTGAAAGTTATATAGTGCAGTGTCTGCAGTGCTGACTCCAGTGTAGCAATGACAGAGGCTCTATTCTCCCTATACAATGATTCTAAACCTGTAATAAAATGCTACCTAGTTTTCCCTTAAATCACAAACCACACAGGTTCATTCTAAAAATAAAAGTCTTGGATGGAAATCTCTCATTTTTAAACTCCAGCCATATGCAGAGAATCACTGTCTGTGCAGTCGATGATTGCTGTTGTCTTTTTATGGTGAAAACATCACCACCATTCATTCATTTTTATTGTTTACATCTTACTATCTCTGTAAAGACACATCATATTGGCAGGGGAGTCTGAGACCACCACAGTGAGCTACTCTTCTATCTGCAGTAGCAACAAATAAGTAGGAACCACATAAGGGGCAGTGGCAGAGTAAACCCGGCACAACAATGCTTGGTTCTTATTGGTGAGCCCCACGTTTCTTGACACCTAAGTTGCATAAAATTAAACGCTGATCAATTTTTGCTTTATTGCTGACTCACGTGCCCACTTCACGTCTGCTCCGCTTATTGTTGCCAGAAGGTCACAAAGTGTCTCAGGTTAGATTTCTCATTCTGTGTGTGTGTGTGTTTCAGATGGAGAACACCATAAAGCAGAGTGAGAGTGATCTGAATAAGCTGCTGGAGACAACTCGGCGACTCCATGATGAATACAAACCGCTGAAGGAGCACGTGGACGCTCTGCGGGTGACCCTCGGTCTCCAGAGACTCCCTGACCTCAGCCAGGAGGAGGAGAGGCTTGCTCTTGAGTCAGTAACGTAAAAACATGCATGTGTGCACTGATCAGTCATAACATTAAAGCCAGCTCCTAATTTCTCCATTCAGGTTCCACTCTCTCAGCCCCACTGACCACAGCATTCAGTCAGTAGTTTCACATTCATAGACTGTAGTTCATCTGTTACTGTGCATTCTTTGTTAGCTCGCCTTCACCCTGTTCTTCAATGGTCGGGACCCCAAAAGCTTCAAGGCCACTAGTATAATAGGATCAGACACAGCAGTGCGTTTGGAGTGTATATATACTGTGTCCACTCACACTGTTGTCTGGATGTTTTTGGTTGGTGGACTTTTCTCAGTTTAGCAGTAATGCTGAGGGATTTTAAAAACTTCAGCAGCACCGCTGTGTCTGATCCACTCGTACCAGCACAACACACACTAACACATCACCACATCAATGTCAATGCAGTGCTGAGAATGATCCACCACCCAAATCATGCCTACTCTCTGGGGGTCTTTAACTGGTGAAAGGGGAAACATAACATATGCACAGCAACAGATGGACTACTGTCTGTACTTGTAGAACTACAGAGTGACTGCTGGAGTTGTCAATGGAGCTGATAGGATGCATGATCAGGGTAGAAACACACAGGTGGCTTTAATGTTATTGCTGATGGGTTGTGTGTATAACAGCTATAAAGTGGTGCTCTCTGGAGTTTCCTGATGAAAATGTCAGGTTGAAAGAATTTTCTCATTTTCTCTGTGCAGTTATTTTGAGAAGCAGAAAGCCGAGTGGCAGACTGAACCTCAGGAGCCTCCAATCCCAGAATCCTTAGCAGCAGCTGCTGCAGCGGCCCAGCAGCTTCAGGCAGCGAGGAAACAGGACACTCGACAAGCAGCTACTTTCAGACAACAGCCACCACCTATGAAGGTATACACACACAGTTTTATATCTGTGAAGTATGTGGACATTACATAGACTTCCATTCATTTTTTTGGAAGTTACCATTAACTTTTCCATACGTATTACTAGTGCAACCCTTAACCCCAAACCCTAAAACCTAACCATAATCTTAACCCATCTTTAAAAGATATCTTGATCTAATAGATTTAAATTATTTACCGTGTGGGGACCAGCTGACATGTCCAAACAATAATATGTTTTCCTTGTACACACACACACACGCGTTAGGATATTTACTGTACTTACATCAGAGATCATTTTAAACCAGTTGTTAAGAGCTTTAATTCGCTATTTCATATGTCATTTTCTTAGCATTTATTTTGGAATTTTAAGTACACACCCTTTAGCTTTTAATGGTATTGCAAAATCATGGTATTACTCCATATCTCAAGTACAGACTACACAACTTTCAAAGTCGTCGGATCAATGTACACTACACAAGTCGCACTACACAACGTGTTTTCTTATAATCAGGGGTCTTTCAGTGTTTTTTCCTTCTAAACTAAGTGAAAGATTAGCAATGTGGGGTCACGACTTACACCATTTTTCACCAGGAGGAACTTCCAGCGACTCCATCTGGTGTCCAAAACTTGTTACGAAAACACACACTGATTTGCAATGGAAACACATGTAAAAAAAGTACAAAAGTGCAAAGTGTATGGGTGAGAAATTGGATAAGGACACGCAGCAGGGATTTTCTATTCTACACAGAGATTTAGAGGTAAATATATATTTTAGCAATGAAAATGTAGCTGCCTGCTCAAAGACACAAAGCCTGTGTGTATGGAAAACTATATCATATAAATACTATATAAGAATGATACAGTTCAAGTTCAACAGGCTTATGATTTTAGCTATAAACCAATACACAGTGAAACAAATCCAAGAGCAGGGAGCTACACAGAACACGAGAGCAAAAAATACAAGTAATAAAAATAAATACAGAACTGTAGACATAGCACAGTAACTCCCCTCCCATGGCTTTCCCTCTGCATGTCTTGCATTCTCATTGGCTGGCTGTAGCTGGTCACACTGCCAGTCACAACACCTAAGTTGTTAGAGTTAGAGTAGTTAGAATTATTTGTTAACCTACATGAGTTAGAGTCGCTGATTGGTCCAGTTATCAAACCTGTTAGATATGTGTCTGGCACCTTTCAGGCCTTGGGGATCGCTCTACAAGTTCTCGGATTGTGTCTATTAGTTGTTCACACATAATGACTGAACACAGAGCAAATGCCAATTTGGCTCTGACCTGAGGGTTTTGACAGCATTCTCCAAAATGTCTTCAGCATTCTTCTAGTCTGCAACTAGAAAATCTGGGCTGAGGAATCTGAAATCTGAGGAAAAATCCAGTACAAAATACAGATCTGGTCTGGAAGCACATGATATGATGTGCAGCAATTTCCAAACACCCAGAACTCCTTATATGGGCATGACACCGAAAACCAAATAATAACACAACTTTAGAGGGCTGTTTTTTTTTATTATTATTGCCTGGTTGATTTGTTTGTTTGTTTGTTTGTTTTCTTTTTCAGGCCTGTCTTTCCTGCCATCAGCAGATTCACCGAAACGCCCCGATCTGTCCACTCTGTAAAGCCAAGAGCCGCTCCCGCAACCCCAAAAAACCCAAGAGAAAACCTGACGAGTAACATAAACACACGACCACACACATCCACACACGTGCACGAGCGCGATTTCAACACCCTCCTTTTTCTATGTGCATTCTCTTTATTGAATTTTAAAGGTATTCATTATTATTAATAATTATGTCCTTAAAGGGGAAGTTCATCTCCTATTTGAAGTTACTAAACTTGTAAACAGTCATTTGTAGACACCTCAGACAGATTATATATTGATTCCTGTAGTTTTAAAATGTATGTTGTGTCAGCAGTGTGTGTAACGTGGGTTTTGTAACTGAATAGTGTCCAGTGGAAGTCTGGGGTGCTTTAATTAAAGTAATTTTAACAACTGATTCCAGCAGCTAATATATGAAACAGTCTGAGGTGCTTATAAATCATGCTTTACAAATTTAGAGTGACTTTGAGAGTAAAAAGGCAAACTCCCACTTCAGGTGTCCACTACTAAACCCTGTTAGGTTTTGTATTTTTTTTTTAATTTTCATTTTTGTTTTGTTTTGTATTTGCTATGACTTTGGCATCCCTCTGTCTGTTTGTCATAACCTGTGTCTGTCTGTCTGTCTGTCTCTGTGTCATGTTGCTGTAGAATAAAAATGAAGAGAAAAATCCTTATGAATTAATGCTTCACTCTCTATATTTCATAGGGGCTCATTTCTCAGCAAACTGTTATGAAAGCAGTGTTCTAGACTGGGCATCAGAGACTGTTCTAGATAATGCTTAGTTCCAGAAGAGATACTAAAACCCAGGGATTTAAAGTTACAGAGCCGGTTCAAGAGAATTCATAGGTTCAGAATGGACTGTGTAACGCAGACATTTCCAGAGAGTTAGTTCTATATTATCATTCCAGAATACACACAGTTTGAGCAATTCTAGACAATTCACAGACAACTCAGGCAATTCCAGAACCGGTTCTAGAGCCAGAAATACAATTCACTCATTCCAGTAGGCCAATCCTTGAAAACATGTACTTCCACAGTCTATTCCACAACACATTCACCGTCGGATCAGTGTCTAGAACAAACACTACAGCAGTGTGTATTCCTGCCTTGCACACAGTGATTCTGGGTAGGCTCCAGACCCACCACAACCCTAATCGGAATTAAGTGCTTACAGAGGATGAATGATTGAATGAATTGTATTTTATTGTTCCTGGATCATAGACATATTTTTCAGTGTGACAAACCACATTTCAGATTGTGTTCCATCAGTAACCTCACAACTCAAAGTGAAGAGTGCAGTACAACACCAACTCAACCCTTTGACTACCGAGCTTATAGCAGTGCTGAGATAGATAGAGCATGTTTTTCCCCATTTAACCAGCTTTGTTCAGAATGTCCACTTTCAGCGCCTGTTCCTTTAAATAATAATGTGCTGCTCATTGTTCACCCTGCCGCAAGTGCACAGCAGTGAGGAACAAGGTGCATTCTCATTTTTTATTCAGTGCTCTTATTTCTCCATGCTTGTGTCCGTTTTGCTCGTCTTTGTGCACTCACATAAATACAGGTCCAGCGCTGTGATTGGACAGTCTCAGATGAGGGGGTGGGGTCATTCTAAAGTCTCTGCACTTGACAGAAATGAAGCAGAATCTGAATGATGTATTTTCTCCCATGCTTTCTGATTGGGTAGCACACAGAAAACTGACTGTGTGGGTGTACAGGCACTGAACAAGGCATTTCTTCATATATTTGAGTTAATAGTATTCAGAACACATTTACAGTCTGAATACAGCACACGTTAAAGCTAAACATTACAGATACAGAGTTAAGTAATTAAATAGACTCTGTTCCTCTGCTGTAAATATTTGTACACGAATCATGGCTGTGTGCTGTCTGCTCACCTTCCTCTGCTCCTCTGGAGGGATTTAGGTGTTTTGCATTAGAACAGTTTTAGGCCTAGATTAAGCCTGGCTCATCAAGAGACTAAATGACCTCATGCGCATATTTATAGCCACCTGCTGAGGTTTTTAAAGCTCTAATCTCCCAGTTACACACACCCAGCTCCCTCACCTGGGTCTGGGCTCTCTCTGGGGGGTGTAGAGACTTTTGACTCTATTGTCATTCAGTGCTCCTGCTGTTCTCAAACACACACACACACGCACACATGCATTAAACCCATTAAACACAGTCTTACAGTCTAAGTCTTACACAATACAGGGTGCTCTCTAAGACAAAAATTGCATAACATTTCCTAACTATTTCACTACATTAGACTTGAAACTAAATTTTCCCCACCCCAAAAAAATGTAAAGGACAGTAAATGTTAAAGTCATTTACGCTGTGGCTTGGGCACAAATTGCTTTATATTAGACACTAATTACAGTGCAAGAGTCTATATGTGATCTACAGAGTACACTAGGAAGGGAGTATGTGCATTTGATTTGATTTAAGATGGAACCCTTCATTCAAATGAATTCAAAATGAACTTCCACCAAATTCATACACCAGAAAGAAAGATTTCTCAGTTTAGCCAAATATCATAAGCCCAAAGAATATCCAAGTGAAATGTCTCTCAGCCCTTTTCCTGTTGGACAAGTTTGAATAAACCCCCACCCCCCTTATCTGGTAGCCATACTCCTCCCCCATCACACACAATGCCATCAATACTGGGAGGGTGAGGATAAGCATGTGCTTCCCTTGAGACATGTGATGCCCACCACCATCTCTTTTCAAATTACCGCTGATGCAGAGTTAACAGAGGTCTGTGCCCAGGTCTGTCACATCAGCCAACAGATGCTGCACTGGATGGCACTGTGCCGTGTGATGTGGGGAAGGTGTGGGCCATCCTCCCACCCAGAGAGCAAACAAACCATGCCTTGGTTACAGGGTCTAAGACCACAGCATGCACGCAAGAGCCCACAAACATCAGGTTAAAGTGAGAGAAAGAGTGGAGAGAGAGAGAGAGATCACTTCTCTTTTAAAAGTTACATTTTATTTTGTTCTTAAATAAACTTTACATAAGGGAAATTAAATCATTTTACAAAAATGTTAACGAAGAAAGCACTCCTATGAGAAGCAATTTCAGAACCTTGAAAGCTTATTGAGCTGAGATGTCCATCGCTCTCTTTCAACGTCATCATCATCATCATCCCCACCCCATATTGAGCTTTTCTTGAGGCAGCAATAAAATGCTGGGTGTGTGTAGGAGACGTCTGGTTCCATTCACCACAACTGCCACCGACCCAGTGTCCATGCTGGTGTCTAGGCTGGTTTAGGCTGTTTTTCAAGTTTGCAAACATTTAAAAATTAAATTAAATATAACCCTCAGACAGTAACGGTGGGGTATAACGGTTCTGTGTGCATGGGGGCCTGAGGGAAGGACTGTCCAAAGGCAGCGCGAGTGTCCAGAAAGGCAGGGGTCATCAGCAGGGCATGTTCGGGTGGCAGAGGGAAGTTGAGGAAGGGCTGGTAGAAATGCGGTGTCGCCTGGTGAAGCGTAGGGCCTGGCGCTGAGCAGAGGGGAGGAGCCTGAGGAGGCGTAAAACCGGAACCTGAGGTGGAGGAGCGTGCAGGGCTAGAACTTACGCCTGGCTCTAAGAGACCACTGGGAGGCTTCACACAGTAACAGCAGCACATAGAGACCAGCGCCCCCAACAGGACAAAGGACAGAAACGCACCCACCACAATCACAAAGGGCAAGTAGGTGGGAACTGGGTAGAAAAGAGGGAGAACAGTTCAGTTTTATTTCTATAGCAATAGAGTTTATGTTTATTTTAACATTTATTTTTATAAACATGACAAATCGTCATCTCTACTGAATGATCACCATCAGAAAAACAAAAACTTGTATTAACAAAATAGCAAAATCCTTATAAAGAGACTTTAACAGCACAGTATTTTAACATGAAAGATAGCTGGAGTTTTCTACAGATTAAGCAAATATTAAAGGAAAATAAATTGCCTAAAGAAATGGAGACAACTGTGTGGGAGCTACACTCCCAGTCAAAAGTTTGGGGACGTTAATTGATACGTTTTCTTTTTCCTCCCATAATAATATCTCACAATTTCAGATTTAAAATCTCATACTCATAATTCTCATAATTAAGACTTTGCATGCCACAATAAGCACTTAGCATCTCATACTTTAGATAACGTTTTTAACAATTAAACCTATTCTCCCACAATAAAATCTTAGTATATCATATATACTTTATATAAACTTTATAATATCTATCGTATTTAGGCCTTGTTTTCTTAAAGGCTTAACCTTACTATTTCACACTGATTACTTGGTTTCTCATAATAGCGATTTGGCATCTCATAATTATGCATTATTTTCTCATAATAAATACATAGTTTCATATAATTGACGAAGTATCTCATAATACAAGCGCACTATCTCAATTTGGACTTGAGTATCTTAAAATTAAGGAATCTAATATAATAATTATGAAGTAGCATCTCACATAAGATACTGTAAGTCATAGCAGTAAGTCATTGTATCTCGTTCTGGGACTCACCTGGGTGCTGTAAACTTCGCGCTGCGTCATCACCCCCGTGGACGCTGCGACGCGCCTGCTCGGGCTCCTCGTCCTCGCATGTGCTCTGGTCGAGACGCGCGGCCGGCGACGCGCAGCAGAACCGCTCGGCGCACGTGCCGCAGCAGTAGCGTGCGTGCACGTCGCAGCGGAATCCCCGTCCCTCGGGCATGTGGCAGTACTGACCCACCGCTGGAGGAGCGCGCGCTGCAGGCGCAGGCATAGGGAGCGCGCAAAGCAGCCACAGGAGCGCGCACAGGGAGGGCGAGAGAGTCATTGATGAAACGTGTGTGAGAAATCTTGAAAGTTAGAACAACAGCAATTTATTCGATTTTAGCAAACCACGCCTACTCGGGAACGCCTACTTTTTCTCCTCCAATTAGATCAGAGTCTGATATCGGTGATGGGGGCTGATCTTGGTGACCTCACAGTGTTTGCTCTCCTGATTAGTGCAGGGTGTGTATGAGGTGGAGCTCATGAGGTTAATAAAGTGAATTTACTAGAAAGTATTTAGTAGTCAGTAAGTAATTATGACTAAAGTATGTACTAAATAAAGTACAACATGCTTAATGTTATATTATTGATGATTGATGATTTTGATGATAGCATACATTTAAAAAATCTTTTTCTCTAACACTTATTCATTCGTTTATTAATTCATTCATCTTCATTCATCCTGAACAAGGTGCCAGGCCATCACACATTCACCCAGTCACTCACACATGGACGATGTCACACAGTCATTCCACCTATACCGAATTTTGTGTGTTTCTCTCTAGTGGGAGGAAAGGGGAGCACATGGAGAAACCATACAGACACACTCCACTCCTCACAGTGACTCAAGGAGATGATCTAACACCTTTCTGTTGAAATAATAATAATAATAATGGTTTACAGTAAATTAGTAAATTTGTTGTATATATTTAAAAAACAAATTCCTCTTCTCTTTCTCTGCATTTCACAATTTCACCCCCCATTCTTGAACACACACACCTCACAATTCCAGTTCCAGATGCCAATGATGTGTGTGTGTGTGTGTATTGTTGAAGGTATACACTTTGAGTATCAGCATGTCTCTGATTATTTAGAATTACTGAGTGTAAAAAAGAGTGTAAGATATGTCAGGTAATAATTCTGTATGTGTACAAACTTTTAAATCAACAAAAATAAATTACAACAACAAGAAAAAAAATAATTTTATAAAATTACTAAGAAATACAATTAAACACTCCAACTTAGTTTTAGCATTACTACATTACTAACACAATGCTAATCCTGCTAACAATTTGCTACTGTAGTAATAAAGACATAAATTTCGACGGCCTCTTTTTTATGATTACATTTTATTTTATAGACCCAGACACTCTGGGGTCTGTAATAAACTTGTTTATTTTCCCTCTTGGCAGTGGTCTGTAAATCTGTTTGGCTACTGCTATGTTATTAGCACAGATTAGCTCCCACACAATGGGGGTTAAATTGCTATTGTCTGAGAGCTAGCACATTAGCATCAGGTAAACGAAGACCACTGAGCAGAGTGACCTTAATTTTTGCTGAGGGATTAAACACATCTCTCAGACAATGTGCTCCACTGCAGCTCACTCTGAATGTGTGAGGACAAAACGAAGCAGGACAGAGGAGTTACTTTCTGAACACCATTAGGAGGATTTTCTGTGTGTGTGCATGCATGTGTGTGTGTTGTATCTTTAAAGGTACAACAGTGTCTAGTTTTGTTGCCTTAAAAATAATTATTTTTTGAGTTTTTATGTTTTGAGTTTAAAATAATCTGAAAATAGCAGCTCCTTACACTCCATCAATTCCAAGTGAACGAGTCTTGGTCAGAGGAACCACTCTTTCTACACTGTTCTGGTTTAAAATAAGAAGCTGAAAATCCTGAGTCACAAGTTTCACCACAAGAACACACCATCAGCATATAAACACACCAGCACACTACACACAGCCACATCAATAGATTCCTTTACTTGCTGATGTACTGGAGTAGATATAAAAGTATTTGAAAATATACAAGAAAGTACTAATCATATTGGTTTACACAAAAACATGTATTCAAGTAAATGTAGCTAGATACCCACAAAATATCCTTGAATATTTAACAGATAACTTTATAAAAGAGAATGTTAAAAACGATAACATTTTCCCCTCTTTCTGTGTGTGTCTTGTGTTTTATTGTATTTGTGTTAATAACTCAACCCTAACCTGTTCCTGCTGATTGTCCATCCAGATTTACAAGTGATTTGCAGCATGTCTGTGTGTGTGTGTGTGTGTTTGCATGTGTATGAATGCGGCTCCAGCGCTAATGTCCTCTATTAGCGAGTGTTATCAGAAATCTTGGCCTAAAGGTCAGGAGGTCGTTATTATAACAATAGCCCAAGACACAGGGGTCCTCCCAGGCAATTAGGCAAATCTGATGAAGCACAACTCCCCCTGGGGAGTGTATGCATGTGTGTGTGTGTCTATCAGAGAGAGGGGGTAAAGACAAATCCAGACATGTTAATCTTGTTCAGTCAAGAAAAAACTCACTGTAAAGAGTCTCCCTCTTTCTCTCTCTATCCCTTTCTCAGATACACACATAAATATGTACCCAATTGTATACAGTCATAATAGATAGCAAACATTCCACACATTCAGTCAAAATGACACTTAGTGACCATTAAATTATCTGCCTTTAATTGATATAAGGCACCAACCATTTATTTAATTATCAGTCATATAAACAATTAGAGTATGTAGAAGTTATTCCACCTAGAAACATATAGAAACACATACAGAGGAACACAAAATTACGAAGACATCTCAACAGCTAAATACAAAACGGTATCACCTTTTTGCTTTATCCTTCCTTGGAGAATGGAAAAATCCATAGTTATATCTCTAAAGTTCAGTCTTAGGAGGACTCACAGTATTCAGGTGTTCTTTTCACAGTGGAAGAAAACATGTTCAGATCTGAAGTAGCTGTGTAGCTGAATGTGCTCCTCTCTCTTAAAGATGAAAAGTGTTGTTTATCTAATGGGGAGTAATTTGGTGTGATACTGGATTTTGAGCAGTTTCTCTTTTTTTAGTCTAATTTTCAATAATCTCTTAATTTACATAATCTGTTAACTTGTGCACAATGGACACAACGTCCTTCTACTACACAGCTACAAATCAGAGGTTCTCCTTTTAGGTCCAAAACCTTCCATAAATAAGGTATCAGACTTAATATTACATTTTGCTGATCTCTCTGTTCTTCCAAGCTAAAAATCTGGTTTCATCAGCTAAAAATCTGGATGTCATAATTGACTCAGATCTATTATTTGATCAGCATATAGGTAATATTACAAAAGCAGCTTTCTACATCTTCATAATATCACTAACTTAAGGAATGCCTTATGCAGCCAGGGTCCTCAGAAAAAGTAGAAAATTTGACCATATCAGCCCAGTTTTATCAGCCCTTCACTGGTTTCCAGTTAAATTCCGTATTGATTACAGAATTCTTTTACTAACGTATAAAGCCTTGCATGGACTTGCCCCCGAATACCTGCGAATACCTACCTCATCACACACTATGAACCACCAAGATTACTCAGATCACAGGACACTGGCCTCTTACTAGTTCCCAGAATTCATAAGACTTCAGTGGAGGGAAATCTTTCTCCTACAAATCCCCTTAGCTCTGGAACAATCTTCTAGCTAGCGTTCAGGACACAGACACAGTTTAGTTTTTGATAACAAACCTCTTCCTCTAGGTTAAAGTTGTTGTTTCAGGAGCTCATGGATATGGAGAATTATGATAAACCCGGATGCTGTGCCCCATGACGCTGTGCTCCCAATCACTCTGGTTTGAAGATGGTGAAGCAGATGAATGCTTACATTTCAGGGTAATCTAACATCTGTTCCCTTTGGTTTCCCTCCTTCCAGTCATTCTGTTACAGTCAGATCAGTTGGAGTCACTACACTAATGAAAATATTTACATTTGCTTTTCTATTGAACTCACCTAAACTAATTCCTTCTCTTTACTTTTCTGAGAAAATGACAGCACACTGATGGAAGATTGTCGGCTGGGTTCTCTTGCGGTCCACACCAGACCAGCTGCTCACCTCCATCTACTGCTGCCAGCCTCTGACCACTCACCATTACCCGCCATTATCAATTACACTGATGTAGAAATGGAATTGAATTAGTCTCTTCTTTAACATGAACCTACTAACCCCTTTATTTTTATTTTTTCCCTTTGTCTGGTTTTCTTTCTCCTCTCTCTCATGTTTTGAGATGTCCTGCTGCTCTCCAGCTGTTGTCCTGATCCAGCCCCTGTGTGTCCTGTACAAGATCCTGGCCTTGTCTCATCTACAGTATCATGCTTGGCCGTGCTGTTTTATCTCAAATTAACTCTGCACCTACTTTTAACTCACACAGAATCACTGATCACCTCTTCCTTTCTCAGACTCATATATCACTAATATTCTACATTCACATTACTATAACCCATTCATCTGTCATCAGTTCACTTTTACTTCTGTTCTCTGTTGTGTCTCTGGTGTCGACCCGAGGAGGATGGGTACCCCGTATGAGTCTTGGTTCCTTCCAAGGTTTCTTCCTCATGTGTTGAGGGAGTTTTTCCTTGACACTGTTGCCCCTGGCTTGCTCATAGGAGGCTAGGACCCGGATCTCTCTAAAGCTGCTTTGTGATGACTTTGTTGTGAAAAGTGCTATATAAATAAAATTTGATTTGATTGATTAGCAACACTCAGACTGATGCTTCCAGCACTATTATTGTGGCCTCAGATTGATGCCACTATCACCATACTTATCATCATTATTATTATTGCATGAATCTACATTACTTCCATGACACTTACATCAGTACTGTAATAAATACACTATAGTATAATGACAGACTTGACTGGTGATACTGTTCATTTCTATCAGTAGTTTGATCAGAGGAGGATGGGTCCCCTTTGTGAGTCTTGGTTCCTCCTGAGATTTCTTCCTCCAGCCTCAAGGGAGTATTCCTTGCCACTATCCAATTTGGCTGGCTCGCATAGGGTTTTCTGATTGGCATTGCCAACTGTTCTGATACTAACTCTGTAAAGATGTTTTGTGACAACATCAGTAGTAAAAAGCGCTATATAAATACATTTTTATTTGATTGGATTTGGACTGGGAAATGAAGAATGTGATCAGGTGAAACTGAAGCTGGTTTGATGGTTTAGCTGGTCTACCAGTTTAACCAAATTGTTGTAGAGAATGTTTAATATATATATATATATATATATATATATAGGTAGATAGATAGATAGATAGATAGATGATTTTATGATTTTAATATTCTGTCTTTATTCTTATTTTCTTAAGAATAAAAATTGCCCCCATATTTTGCTTTTTTATTTTCTGCTGTAATAATATATTTAATATTAAATGTACTAATCAGTGATTTTAAAAGTAAAGGCAGTGTGAACTGTTCTATAATTTTGATCTCTGCTATAAGAGATGTGACTTTATTTCTGGATTTTGATGAAAAGTTAGAGAATGATTTACAAAATCTTAACTGTGTAGAGCGCTAATATGGTGGGACACTAAACTCTCGCGGAATCTCTTTGACTCTCGCGGGATTAGCGCTGATGATCAGCTGACTGCCCTGGTGAGAATGGGGGAGTCGCTGCATTTCATGAGTTTCAGAGAAAAATGAAGAGCGAAAAACATCTAAAAACGTAACACACCTGAGCAGGAATTCACTCTCCGCGCAGAATGGAGCACATTATAACACCAAAGGTGAGGGTTAAACCGAATTAAAGCGCGCGGCGAAGGAGATATATGCTAAGAAACAGTAAATAATTCAGCTTTGTGAATAAGTTACTGATAAGATATAAACACATTCAACATGATCTTATTTTCTCATTAGAGATAGGAGAATGAGGACGGGGAGAGATAGAGATAGGACGATAAAAACAGATAAGACTCATAAAGAATAACAGAAATAAAGCAGTGAGAGATGGAAAGTAAGCTGAAAAGGAAGTAGAAACACAAGTGGGTGAAAGTAAAGCAACGGAAAGAAGAGATGGAAGAAATGAGTGATGAAACTGAATGAGAAAGAAAGGTACGAGTGTTGAAGAAAGAATATACAACACACCAAGAGCTGCAGAAAATATAAGAAAAGGAGGAAGCAGAAAGAGGGAATAATATTGTAAAGAAAAACCGATGCAGAGAGAAAGGGGAGTAGAAAGAAATGTAGGAGATATTCAGAAGGATAGGAAGAGGAAAATGTTAAAGGATTGATTGCCTTCGGATGTTTGAGTGGAGCTGAACATTTATATTTAAAGCATTTAGAGATGTATGATTTGTAAACAGATATTTTATTTCACGGTCAAACACTAGAACAGATTTAAATATGAACTCCAGGTTCCTCTTTCTGTCTCTCGCTTGTATGCAAATATGGGACGTACTCTCATTTACGCAGCATTAAAATCAGTCTTTTCCAATATGGCTTCACTGATATAAAAATACTCTGACTGCTAATGATTTTAAGGGTTCTACAGATCCTCATATCCACTAATATAAGCCCATACATTAAATATTTTATTCACATTTATATATTAATACAATTTTTAAGCATGTGTTCTCCATAATTAGTCTCCACTAAATCCATCCAGTCACACTCAGTGGTATAAACCTGGGACTGTGAGGATCTCTCTTTTCCTCAGATGAAGAACATGAACAATACACATGAAGCCAGTCACAGCTTCTTTTCAAGCAGCCAGTAATGTAACACCAAGTGACCGTTCTAAATGTTTTGAGGAGAACACTACCCTGTCCATCTCTGTGCACACAGTGATGAAGGGAATAGAGAGAGAGAGATTTTGCTTTCTGACTTCCGGTCTTGGATGACAAAGGCATCATCGCAGATTGAACAGCTGACCTCCTGAGCCCCTAATTTTAAATGTGACATTGCAACAAAACAACTTACGTTCATACATGCATACATATATATATATATATATATATATATATATATATATATATATATATATATATATATATCATCTCCAAAGTTCTGTGCATTCTTTCTCTTTACAGCAGTAACAGTCTCTACTCTTCTGAGAGAACTTCACAGTAGATGTTAGGGCATTGCTGTGGGGATTTGATGACACTTAAACCACAGTTGTGTCTAACAAAACTGTGGCATTTGAAAGTGTGATAATAGGGATGAAGGATTCTGGGTGTGATACTAATTGTAATTTTTCTGATCAATATTTCGATTGTGATTGAAGTTGTTTTTTTTTTTTTTCCAGTGATGGCCCAGGCCTTTTTTCATAAAAATACCAATAAGATCTGTTTTTTTTTTTCTTCTTCTACCAGATTGCTGGATAGTCTGTTTAGTGATACATGAGACTGATCTATTAAGGACTTTAGCACAAGTTAAAGTCTAACTCACTTTAATGAGTAAACAGCCCTCAGAACTGTGTGTGTTACCAACATTCAGCAAATTTTAGTCATAAAGATTTATTGGACGTGTGTGTGCTTGCATGCGCATGCCTGCATGCATGCAGTATTGCTGGTCAGCAGTGTTGCAGGAAGTGTGTTTTTAAAAAGAGTGTATTCTTCACACAGCAGTTTCCTGCCTTTCAGGAATAAATCATCAGCAACCATCCTGTGTCAGTGACAAATTTTTTCTTTCTCCCTTATTTAATTTTCTCAAAACAAATCTTACTTGATATAAAATCCAAACTAAAGGCTTCTCGGAACACTAGAACCTGCAGTCTGGGTCAGGATTAGATGGGCTACCTCCTCCTTCTATGAAACTTGGGTGGTGCTGAAGGTGGTGGTGTTCGGTCCAACACGGGGGCGCAAGACCTATGGTCTGTGTTGATCCCAGTACCTGGATGCAATGCCAAGGACACTACTGAATAAACATCAGTATTCAATGATTCTTTATCATGTAATAAAATGGTATAATCATTGTACTGCTACTTTAAGAATGCAGGCACCATGTGGTGGACACTTTCCATGGAAAGTAACCCCTTCTTTTAGTGATTACAGTAATTGAAATAATGGTTTGTAATGATTAATAGTTTATCTTGTTCACCAAATTTGGAGATGGTCATTCTGGTCATTAATTGTATAAACATTTAAAAAAATAAATTAAAGGTTCTCTGTGTTTTTTTTTCTTTAAAGGTGGAGTATGTAAAGCTGGTAGACAGATACAACACAAAGAAAACTGCTACAGGGACGTTATACCTCACGGCCACTCACCTCATTTACGTGGAACAAGCCAACGAGACGCGCAAGGAAACATGGGTAATGTGGCTCTCTGCTTGTTTACTTTAATTCACTGTAGCCCCAACAAATTTTAGATAATTTTTTCCTTGTCTGTGGTTTACTACTATGAATATTTAGATTAAAGTTACAGTCTGTTAGACTGTGTGTGGATTTTTGGACAGAAATGGCATGTATAGTAAACAAACCCTGGCATTTATTTGTGTGTGTGTGTGTGTGTGTTGGTTTTATTCTGTAGGTTCTTCATCATCACATTGCCTCTGTGGAGAAGCTTCCCCTCACCACATCTGGATGCCCGCTCCTGATTCGCTGTAAAACTTTCCAGCTTCTTCATCTGTTAATGCCCCGAGAAAGAGAGGCTCAGGAAGTCTATCAGTCTCTAACGCACCTCTCTCAACCAGGTATATATATATATATATATAAAGAAACTGCAGTATCATAATTTCGACAGAACAATAACTTAAAACTTAGAAAGTGTTATTTTTTAAGTGGTTATGAAGATGGACACAATGAATTAAACTCATGTGTCGTTTCTGAACGAGCCCATTTATGCTCCACAGAATGGGTCCTCCACATGGGGGATGATTGATTGCAGCTTTAACGCAGTTTCTTGTTGTTTACATGTCCTGGTAAAATGTAAACAAGTAAATCAGTGGAAGATGGCATGTTCAAATGGTTGGTGTTGGTACTGACGGTGTAGTTGTGTCTCAGTGAAGGTGGAGGAGCTGTATGCCTTTCTGTATAATCCTCAACAAACCGAGGCTGAGCGGTCCGAGGGGTGGAGCCTCATTAACATGACAAACGACTTCAGCAGGATGGGCCTGCCCAATGAACTCTGGGAAATCAGTGACATCAACAGCAACTATGAGGTACAGTGGTGGCTTGTGATACGGCAAAATATATAATTCACATCAGTAGTGCCAACCTCCAAGATCTTTAAGTGAACCATTCTCTGTCTCTCTCTCTCTCTCCCACCTCCCTCTACTCTACTCCATGCCACAGCTCTGTAGTACATATCCCTCAATACTCGGTCTCCCTAAATCTGCCAGTGTTGCCACGGTAACGGGCAGCGCCAAGTTCAGGAGCCGCAGTCGACTGCCTGCTCTCTCCTACTTCCACAAGGATACAAAGGTACACAATCATTCGGTCAATCAGTCATATACTCACTCACATACAGGCATACTCCTTCACTTATATACTCACATAATTCCGTCACTCACTCAAATACATTTATACATATATGAATACACACTCGATCAATAATTTCCTCCTTCACTCACTCACATATACACTAACTTACATGCCCTGCTCCACAAGGGGGTGCTGTTTTGCTAAGCATTAATTATTATTTTCTTCTGTAATCAGTGTGGATGTTTAGACGTGCAAAAAAATATTAGATATCATCCTCAACAGTTGTCACATCACTGCATCAATTTGTGTTACAATTATTAATATTATTATTATTATTATTATTATTATTATTAATAATATGCGTTATAGTATTCAACATGATTCTTAGATTTTCTCTAGACTTCGAAAGTTGCGTCACTGACGTTGCATGTTTGTTTACCTTTTTTAATAGCAGTTTTTTTGTCTGTGTCTTGCCTGTAAAAAGCTCAACACAAATATCACTAAATTGAAATGTTTTTGTTTGTAGGCAGCGATCTGTCGCTGTAGCCAGCCGCTCTCAGGTTTGAGTTCTCGCTGCATTGAGGATGAGCAGATGCTGCAGGCCATTTGCGAGGCTAATCCAAACTGTCCCTTTATTTACGTAGTGGACACACGGCCCAAGGTACAGTACCTTACATCCCCTCCCCGACCCCCACCCCCCAAAAAAAATAATACATTTAAAGCTGTCGATCTGTGAACAATATGATTTACAGTGATACTAACTCCAGTACAGGGATTACACCAGATGTTCTTCAATTTATTTCAGATTATAGTGTGTGTGTTTGTGTGTTTCAGCTCAATGCTATGGCTAACCGAGCAGCAGGTAAAGGCTATGAAAATGAAGATAACTATGCCAACATCAGGTTCCAGTTTCAGGGCATTGAGAACATCCATGTAATGAGGAGCAGTCTGCAGAAACTACTTGAGTGTGAGCGCAAACACAGACATACACATACCAATTTGTATATTTTTGTGTTTTATTTTGTTCTGATTTCTTTTGAGAGCCAAAGAATAGTTCTTCAGCAAGAACTGTGACATGTCCAAAGTTTGTGACAAACTAAAGAAGCTTCAGAAAGACCTCAGAGACTCAAGAGTTATGTGCAGTGGATGACCTGCTTTCTGATCTGGATATATGGCAGTGTGGGGTGCTTCACTGGAGAGCATCAAGGTTCTAATCCAGAATGGAATCAGTTTAAGATCCAGATTTATATGGTAGAAAAGGGCTATGTGTATTTCTTTTAGTAGTGTTTATGTTGTTGTTCCGAGATTAGCTAAAAATAAAAATTTGGTAGGGCTCTTTCTGTAAAATGTGATAATAAATGATTTCACATTATGAATCTATGTATTGTGTTGGGTTTAAATGAACATATCTGTGTTTATCTGTGGTCAGTGTGTGCTCAGAAGTCTCTCACAATGAGTGATTATCTGACCGGGCTGGAGAACTCCGGCTGGCTGAGGCACATTAAAGCTGTGATGGATGCTGGGTTCTTTCTAGCCAAGGTATGTATTTTCATGCTTATACAGGTATACCCCTCTAGTCCACGCTTTGCATTGGGCTTGGGGTCCTTAGGCTTATGTGTAGCTGTGCCAGAGCTTTACATTTCATTTCTTGTTTTTCTTCTGAGATTCACACAGTATCCACAATGGGTACAGCCTAAAGTAGAGGAAATGAAGGGGTAAGGGGTGTCTACAAATAGTATACATCAGATGTGTGTCTGTGTGTATGATAGGCAGTAGGAGATGAAGGAGCAAGTGTATTGGTGCACTGTTCTGATGGCTGGGATCGAACAGCTCAGGTTTGTTCTCTGGCTTCCATCCTGCTCGACCCATACTACAGAACCATCAAAGGACTCATGGTGAGCACACACACACACACACACACACACACACACACACACACACACACAAAATGAGTTTGCATGAGAAACTTACTTTACATGTCTGTAATTATTTAAGGTTAAATTACATAAACAGTAAGTAAGAGTAGTAAGAGATTTAAAACAAATGTAAACTTTAAAGCCATTCTCTGCTCATTGTCCTCTTTCAGACCATTGTTTGTCTGTGCGGTGATGAACGTCTCTTGGTTGCTTGAGAGATTTTTAAATTAATTTTTCTGCAGTATTCTTCTGTTGGACTTTGAGTGCCCGGTGCTAAATTTGGCATGCGTTATATTAGGTCTGCCACAGAACCAACCAGACTGAGCAATATATTTACTATATACACTTCCCTTGATATAGACCCTTCCTTAAGGACATCCAGCCTCTAAAGCCCTAATAGGAATGGAAGAGCGTCTCAAAGAGATGACTGTTTCCTCAGTGATGTACTTTTAGCATCCAGACAACAATAAAATCACTGCAGGATGAGCAAGATTCCTGAAATGCCATGCAGCTGCCATCCCCAAAAGCTTTTGTATTGCTTACATTGCCATGTTCATACCACCCACAATTGTTCTGCAGTCTGACACCAGCTCATAGTTTGGATCAAAAGTATTTCTAACGTTATATAAATATTATATGTTCATAAGTGCTTACTCCATAGCGAATCTGTAAGATCAATGTGTGTGTGTGTGTGTGTGTATATATATATATATATATATATATATATATATATATATATACACAGTCCATGTGTTTTATTTATATATATATATATATATATATATATATATATATATATAATATATATATATATATAACACATGGACTGTGGCTTTAAAATTACTAATAAAAGTGCCTTGGCTCTAATTTATTTCATTTTTTTCCTCTTTCTCTTTCAGGTTCTGATTGAGAGAGAGTGGATTTCCTTTGGACACAAATTCAATCACAGGTGACAAGGCTTTAATCATAATCATATCTTGTGTTTAAAGCAGCACTAGGTAATATTTTTACTTAAAATTATAGCTTCAAAATAATTGTGATCCTCCATTTGAGCTGTAATAGGGAGAATATAGTGTCTGTCATTGCTACTCTGAGCTCAGCACTGCAGAAACTGCACTATATATAGTTTTTGGAGAGAGGTAAGAAACAACCCTCTCTCCCTCACCCTCCATCTTGATTTCAGGACAGTACACCCTGCAACTGTAGGGGCTGCCCAGGAGCAAGAATATAAAATCTTAGATATAGTGTTGCTTTAAAGCCCCTGGGAACTCATTTTGAAATTTAGATTTTTTTTTGTATAAGTTTAAACATGGGGTTTTAAAAAAACACAAAACAAAAATATGATAAATCTCTCCTCAAATATCACCAAAATATGCTCCTCAGAGCTCTCTTAGAATGGTGTGGGCGTGGTCCAATATTTTAATGACTGTGTATGACTAACAGTTTTCTATCACTGAAGAACAGAATGCTGTTTTATGTTACCATAGCAACACACAGCCTCGTCAGAAAAGTCGCTGCGTTTTTTTCTGGGTTTTTATTCTGAGCTGCGGTTGTCATTTTGTAAAAATTCACAATAAAATGGCACAGGATTGTTCATGTACAAACCTACGGACATATTTAGTCTAGTCTGTCTCCAAATTGGTTTTCCCCCCGCTGCTACCCTTACCCTTTCCCTGTACTGCCTTCACCACTGCTACTCTGCTCTACACACTGGCCCAGTGCAACTGTTATCTTCGCTGTCACTGTTATACATGCCCACCGAGTGCTGCACTCAGACTTAATACATGCATGCTTACGGTTGGCGAACGACTGGTACGTATAAGTATTAAGGAGAGATTTATCATATTTATCTTTTGTGTTTTTATTTAAACTAAATATTTTACATAACACCCAAGTTTAGCATTTTACCAAAAAGAAAAAAGGGGGCTTTAATCTACTCTGTGTGCGTTTGTGTGTGTTTTCCAGGTGTGGTCATCTGGAAGGTGATCCTAAAGAGGTGTCCCCGGTGTTTACCCAGTTTGTGGAGTGTGTGTGGCAGCTGTCCGAACAGTTTCCTTGTGCTTTTCAGTTTAATGAATGCTTCCTGCTGGACATTCACGATCATGTTTATGCATGTCAGTATGGAAACTTCATTGGAAACTGCCAGAGAGAAAGACAGGAGATCAGGTGAGCGGCAAGCACACCCAGTTGGAAAACAAGGGATGAAACAAGCTGTTCTGATTCTGCTCCGATTCTGATATCAAGTGCAGAGACTTTAGAATTGCCCCTACCCTTCGTTGTAAATAAAATGATGGTGGTGTTGTGGTCCTCTGCCTGATGGACTGTATTTGGTGTACACTGGGGAGGGATATGAATTGTTTTCTGATCTGTCTCTTTAATGATGTGTGTTTTCACAGACTTAAAGAGAGAACATTTTCTCTTTGGCCATATTTGCTGCAGCATCAGGATAAATACCGTAATCCTCTCTACAAACGCTCTTCACACAACAGCGTCCTGAGACCCAGCACATTGCCGCTGCACTTCAAGTACACATGCATGCACACACACACACACACACACACACACACACACACACACTGCTGTTGAAAGTTTCTGACACCCCAGGTATAATTTCTTGTTTTGATACATTTAACTGGATACACACACACAAACTCTCTATTTTAAATGCAAGTATGTGCTTCAACCTCCTCATGCAAGTACCCTGTTGCTGGGTTTCAAATATAAAACAGATGCTCTCAAAATCAGTGTTTACCTCTGCTTTAAACACGTTTAAACATTAACACAAACACACACATGCAGCTGCTGCAGTGTGAGTGTATAACTCAACATTAGCGTCAGCAGCAGATTAGGCCTCTGTCACACAGATCTGTTAATCTTACTATTCTGGTGTGTGTGTGTATGTTTTTGTGTGTGTAGGTTCTGGTGCAGGATGTATAATCGTTATGATAAAGGGATGCACCCAAAACAGTCCATTCTTGATGCTCTGCTCTCCCTCACCCTCAGACAGACGCAGGAAGAGAAGACCATGACTGAACTACAGAGAGTGAGTGGAATTCTGGGACTTGTAGTCTCCCATTTCCTCCCAACATAATAAATGAAAACACTATTGTCTTCTGATGAGGTGCGCCTTTTCCAAGGCAAACTGGGTAATCTTGCTGCTGTGACGAAATTTCTTTTATGCATTTAGAAATCTTCAGGTGCCATTTATTTACATCTGGAAGAACAAATTGTGACACAACTTTCCTTAATATTTTTTTCTCTGGCAAAATCACTGTTTTTCTAACAGTGCAGTGATTCCTTGCCCGGCTTAAAAGCACCAGTAGTAAAGGTGCTTCTGCTCTGCTCCATCTCCTCCATTCTTATTCAGCGTATAATCCTTATTACTTTGTGTACTGTGAATTTGGGTGTGGCTGTGTTGTTGCTTTATGATTGGGATGCACCAAAGATAGTTATTTTAATTTAACCTGTATGTTTATTTTTTATATTTTTTTTCTTCAATTTGTGCACATAAAAATTATTTCCACTAATATAAATTACTCTGAATCCACCAATCAGCAGCTGGCTGTTGCTGATGGAGTCCTCCCTTGTCCAGACGAGCCAATCTCATCATCTCCTGCACACAATCAACGACCCGGGAAAACACCCATTTTGTATGACCAGTCGAATGGACACTGTGGGGTTTTGACCAATGGCAATGGAGCAGAGGAGGATCAGGCCAATCAGGATGAAGCGGAAGATAAACAGGAGGGTGGAAGTGACAGACCTGTTTCCATGGAAATGCAGAACTTCAGAGGAGAGGCACAGGAATCCTCTTAAATCTCCATGGAAACAAAAAACAGCCAAAAGCAAACAAACATGTACAGGACTGAGAAATCGAGCAGTAGTTTTCCAAAAAGACCAACACACACACTATCGTGGGTTAATTTCCCAGGATGGATACTGAAGTGTGTTTGATTTCTGCCAAAGAGAAACACAAACAAACATCACCTAACAGCATCCAGTTAAACCTGTCAGACTTAACAGGCATTTACAAATATTTTATTACTGTAAATATAATTTTGAAATCAGGGAATCCTCAGTGGTTTGGTTTTGATGCTTTATCTGGACTAATATTTTGATACTATCTGATAATATAATTTTTTGGGCTTCATGATCAAACACAGTTGTCTTGAAAAGGCTTTGCTGCCATAGAATGTTTACTACCATCGTTTTGTACTCCACTGATCAAATACATATACGGTCTTATGCAAAATGTAAGCACCTCTGTTCTAAGTACATGTTCTGCTGATATAGCAAATCAGTTAAATAGGTCATATCCCTCTTTTCCACAGTGAACACGGTTCTGAATTAGAATGGCTGTTTATTCTCATTATTTAGGCAGAACACAGACTTGGGGGTGGGGGTCTTGTTTCACAGCTTGTGGGTTGGTGGGCTCTGAAAAAGGATCAGCTTTAAATTGAATTGGGGGAGGTGGGAGCAATTCTAAAGTTTTTGCACTTGACTGAAGTGGGGAAGAATCAGAATGGCTCGTTTTATCCCATGTTTTCTGTCGCAAAATATTTTTTATCTGCATTTTCACTAATCATGTTAATTTTTTTGCTGTGTATTTGTAAAAGCACACAATAGCAATAATTTAAGAAAATTGCTACATTTTATTAATATATTCTGGTCTTTAAAGGGAAAACTCAGATAATGGTGCTTTTTGATTTGTTCAAAAAGTAAAAAAATATTGGTAAATAATTTAGAGTCAAAGGGAACACTGTTAAATGTGATAAATGACCTTGATGGATTGGAAGGGAATGGTGCTGGTGTTTTTGCTGTAGCTGTTTGGGGGAAAAATGGAAAAGCTCTGACAGAGGAGCTGGGAAAATTAAAATATCTTTGGGTTACACATTTTAGAACAGGTCAAACTATTTCTATCACAATTTGCAACTCATGGTGAATGCAATTTATAAAATGAATTCCATATGAAAGTGGCCTGGGAGGTTATTTCTCATATGTTCTGTTATTTTCCCACCATTTTTGATATTTTATGTTTACTGAGTGTCAGCCTTTTAACAGAACAAAACATGTTGGTATTCTAAATAATTCACCAAAAGAATCAGATTGTGTTTTCAGGTTCTGATAATCAAAAATATATATTTTTGCAATATATATGCCTTTTTTATTATTTTCTCTAAAGAGGGAAAATGTGAAATGATATCAAATGCAGCTTGATTTTTTGCCAATTTTCTGCCAACAAAGAATATTGTTATTGCTCTTTTTAGTGTCTTGAGCTGCTTTTTCTTCATGTGCATATATATTTTTTAATATTTTGCCTGAAGTAAACCATTTATTTTTATAGTTTTAGTATAATTACGCTTAATAAAAAACTGCCTGCTAAATATGTATATTTTAATCATGCACTTCCATAAATTTTGTAATTTTTATTTTTTTTTTTTGCACTATTTTTATTTCAACTTGATTTTGTACATCAGTGAATAAATGATTTTATACAACCTTTTTTTTATTTCTATGCCTCTATTCCATATATCCTTTGGGATCAATGAAGTATCTGTTATTGTTATTTTATTGCATCCAGCAAAGCAATTCTTTTACAAAACACACAACATCACATTAATTTGTGTGTGTGTGTACAAAATAAAAGTCTTAATAAACAACCCCCCCCCCCGTATATCACATGATGTAAGTGTCCAATCAGAGTCGCTCCAGCTGCGAGGAGCCGGTGAGTGTCCTTGACCGTCAGCGAAAGAAATATAAATAACAAAGTAAAAATATTATTTATAACTCATTTTTGTGGTTTTAACTCACGTTTAGTAGGTTTTTGCTTTTATCGCTACTTATAGAGCTTTAATATAATAAAATATATCACTATAAAAGTCTACAACAGGAATAGCCGTGTTTTCCTGGAATTGTCTGTTCCACCTTAAATTATACATCTGTTAGAGTGAAATTTAAGGTGGAACGGGACATTCCAAACTAAGGCTTACTTCAGTTTGTTTACATCAGATTCTTGGAGAGTTTTATTGTTGGTAAAATCAATGTCAGTAAATTATTTTTGTTTAAACTACAGGTTATTCATATTGTGTGTTCCAGTTGAGTTAAATTAATGAAATTAGGTTCATAAATGCTGCAAACGTTTAGTTTTCCTGCCATTTCTAGCTTTATATTGTGTTTTAAGCACCGAAATTATTTAAGAGCAAATAATATTCATTTGCAAACATATGCTTCGTTTTCAGAGCTTTAAGAGAGAATGAAGCTCAGAAAATGAGTTAATGCTTCTTTTTGAGAAAAAATTGGTGAATTTTACCACCAAACCCCAAAAAGTAACTCTTTGAACCATCTAAGTGGGTATATGACGTGTTGTGTATTTCAGTGTTTCAGTCTTAGTTTTTGTTTATTATTTCAGGCTATTAATTTATTCCACTATACAAGTTTACATTTTGGTCAGTTTTTAGTATGCTTTCAAAATGTACAATTTGATTTGTTTTCAACTTTACTTTAAATATTGGTATTTGTACTGTTTTTTTATGACTTGAGTTTGTTTTATAGTTTTCATTATTTATGTATTATATATATATTGATTTGTCATTTTATGTTTTTTTTTTCCAAATTTGTAATTTTGTTGATTCTGATAATATAAATGTATTTGTTAAGTCATCATTATTTTTATTTGTATTAATATTTTTATTGCTTTAATATGTATTTAAAACCTAGTTACCGTTTTTTCAGTCCCTGATTTCTGTAAATTAGAGTCACCCTCAAAATGTTCCCAGTTGAAATAATGGTTGATGGATGGATGGATCGATTGATTTTCGTCAGGTGAGTTTCATGCTGCGGCTGCGTCCGGCTGAGGAGGATGAAAGCGCTGCTGAGAGCTTGGAGCTGAACTGTGCTGCATCTAATGATGACCCTTTGTTGCTGGAGGCACTGTTGTCACAGGAGCGCTACAGGAAGTGCATCAACCATCACAGCGGCTGGGGCATCCCTGCAACTCCTCTACGCATGGCTGCCTCAAAAGGTACTGGGTTTACCTCTTACTCTATGTAAACACTGTCAGGATAGAGGTCGCAATTGAGAGGATTGAGAGTATGTATATTTATGTGTATATGCCTTTTTGTTTTTGTTTCTGTGTGTGTAGGTCACCTGCGCTGTCTCCAGCTGCTCTTGTCCCAAGGTGCGGAGGTGGATAGTGTAGATGTGAAGGCCCAGACGCCACTGTTCTCTGCTGTGTGCGGCCGATATCTCGGTTGTGTGGTGGCTCTGCTCCGGGCCGGTGCTAATCCAAATGGGAGCATACGGAACGGCGGTTCTCCTGTGCTGACAGCAGCGCGGGAGGGAGAAGCAGAGATCCTGAGGCAGCTCCTGAAACATGGTGCGGAAGCAGATGGCAGGTCTAAGGTCACGCTCTGGACTGGTGTTGGCTCCGTGTGTGGAGGGCCCCTCTACCTCGCAGCTGTCTACGGACACCTCGATTGCTTCAGGATCCTCCTGCTCCACGGAGCCGATCCTAACTATAATTGCGCAGAGGAGCGGGCGGTCAGCAGGGTGACCACACAGAAGAGAACAGTGCTGGAAATGTGTCTTACACACGGCTGCAACCCAGAGTTCATTAAACTTCTCATCGAGTTTGGGGCCAATGTCTACTTACCCACACTCATCATCGAAAAGAGCACCAAACAGAACGAGGCCCTGGAGCTGCTGCTCAGAGAGAGAGGTGAGGGAGGAGGGAGATGGAAGGGGAAAAGATGGAGATTTAGAAAGAGGATGAGAGGAGAGACATGTATTAATAAAATGGAAATTGTAAGTAGAAACAAAGGAAGATAGGGTTGAGGGAACATTCATTCATTCATCCATTGTCTGTAACCCCTTATCCAGTTCAGGGTAGCAGTGGGTCTGGAGCCCACCTGGAATCACTCGGTGCAAAGGCAGGGAAACACCCTGGACGGGGCACTAGTCCTTCACAGGGTGACAGTCGCCCTGATCCCTGGAGCTGTGTGACAGCGACACTACCTGTTGCACTACCATTCTGCCCATTGAGGAAACGAGAGAAAAAATACAGTGATTGAAAGGAAATAGACAGGAAGAAAGGGGCCGAGATTGAGGGCACACGATGTATCCAAACATCTGAAAAGACAAAGTGAAAGAAGAAATGAGAGTACGGAATAGTAATAATAACACCCTAACACACTATCTACCTCTTTCGCTAATCTAGCTCTCTCACTCTCTCTCTCTCTCTCTCTCTCAGGTTGTCCCAGGTCTTTATTGTCTCAGTGTCGGCTGGTGATCCGTAGACACCTGAAGAAACTGAACAGAATTCAGGATATAGACTCTCTGGACGTGCCTCCAAGACTCTTAAACTATCTCAAACACAAACAAACAGACTGCAGAATCTCTCTCTGAACGTCCACACACTCGGCTGTGCCTTCAGAACTCCCACACACACACAGGAGAAAGGAGAGAGAGATGTAAATAAATTGAATTGACTGGAATATTCCACACTGGAATGACTTGAGTGGTCAAGTGCAAGTCCTCTAAATTTCCCCATAATTCTGTGTGTGAGCTGTAAACAAAGTGACAAAAAGAGTCTATCTGTTCCATTTTTGTGCCCCATCTCTATTATTCTCCCTCCTTGACTCTTTTTTTTTCTTTCTCTCCTTCTCTCCTCTCCTCTTTTGTCTTCCTGTTTCTGACAGCCACACCCTCAGCTCAAACCCTCACTTGGTCACTTTGTTTACATCTTTACTATTTAATTATGCATGGAAATGTTGAATAATGGTAGAGATTTCCCCATATGTACTTTAATGGAAAATAAAACCCTTGTTTTTTTACTATTTTGTGGTTGTATTTTGTGTATTGTTTCAATGCTCTGAGCAGTTTGCGACACTTCATGTTGGAATAAAGCCTAAAAATATTTCTATTAAAAAAATATATATTGCCATTTTAGTCTTAATTCTTGATGTAAAACAGATATTTATTTCACTCTCTTATCTGTGACTGTTTACGATTTGCCATATTAGCCTATTTTTTTCAAACCAGTATTACATTATATTGCTTATTTTTAACAAAATAAAAAAACTGGCTGTTTATTACCGAACATAAAAAGAACACATGACATAACTTGAGACTGAGGAATCTTCCTTTATAAAACAGTTATTAATCACTAGCTATCACAAAGGAAATTAGTGTCTTTATTTGTGTTATGTTGTGTTGTGTTATGTTCCAGAATACACGGCTGGAAAATGCTTCTTGTGTAAAAATTAAGGGAGTTTCATAAAGAAAATATATTTCACCATGATATTCCCGTGTTATTATCGTAGCTGTTTACGTCACCACCCAACGTCAACGTTTAACAGATTAGACACTGCAGGTTCTGACCTCCCCATCCTGACTCCTCTGCTGCCAGTCCTCATCAGCCCACTCCACTCCACCTCCCTCCCCTTCCTAATAGCCCACCTCACACCTCCACCCCTCCCCCACCTGTCATCTCTACAGTGAGTCTCATTGCTGACCAGGTGAGAAGAAAAGTAAAGAGACTCCACACAAACAAGACTAAAGTCCCTGATGGGTTCCCACCAGGGTGCTTAAAGCCTGTGCCACCCAGCTTTGTGGAGTACTGCACAATGTCTTCAACATGAGCCTGAGTCTCCAGAGGGTCCCTGCGATGCGGAAGACATCTTGCATTGTTTCTGTTCCAAAGATGCTGTGACCCAGTGATGTCAAGGGCTACAGGTCAGTGGCACTGACGTCCCACATCATGTATGCCATGAGGAGACTAGTCATGGATCAGCTACGGCCCATGGTCCAACCACTTCTGGACCCCCTCTAATTTGCCTATTAGTGCCGCCTGGGAGTTGAGGATGCCATAATCTACCTGCTCAACCAAGTCTATGCTAGCCTGGGCAAGACAGCCAATGTTGTGATGGCCGTGTTTTTTGACTTCCCCAGTGCAGTCAACACAATTCGACCTGCTCTTGTAGGTGATATGCTAGCTGACAGTGATGCAAGTAGATGCCCCCTTGTGTCTTTGATTGTTGACTACCTGACAAGCAGACTTCAGTATGTATGCCTGCAGCACTGTATGTTGGACAAAATGCTCAGCAATATTGAAGCCCTGCAGGGAACTGTCCTCTCTCCCTTCCTCTTCACCCTCTACACCATGGACTTCAGCTACTGCACAGAGACTTGCCACCTTCAGAAGTTTTCTGATGACTCTGTAATAGTTGGATGTATATTTTCTGATATATGTGTGACAGTGACAATACCTGCTGCGCCACCGTGCTGCCCTAAAGATAAATTATGTTTATGAATTAATAATAGCAACATAGTGGCACTGCAGTGGTGTCTGTCTCACAGCTACAGGTTCTCATGGTCCTGACTAGGATACTCTCCTCATCACTGTCTGTGAGGAGTGTGGTGTGTTCTACCTGTGTCTGCGTGGGTTATCTCCAGGCGCTCAGTTTGACTAGACAATTACAAAAACATCTGTATATGGAGTGACTGTGCAACACTGCCCACAATGGTGTGTGAGTGGTAGGCACCACACACACAGTGATTTTATTATTACCTACTGTGCCTCTTAATACGCGATTGCATGAGTTGAATTAATTCATGTTTTTATTGTCTGAATGTGGCATTTATAAAAACTGATTAAATGAAATGCTTAACACAAATATAACAATACAAAATAAAATCACACCTGTCCTAGAACTAGGCAGGTAATGTAGAACTACATTTCCCATTATGCACTGCGGACTGTCCGCCTGAACAAAGTGGCTACAGACTGTGGAGATTTTTTTTCAATGCTGCACAGATTGATGCTAACCGGCTATGTAGGCAGTAAAACGGCCATGGGAGAGTAACGTAAGTCCGTTTTAATGTATATTCGGAATAAATAACATATTCTCTACCTTTTTAACGCGTTATGTTTGAAGTAATGACCGTCAACGGCTTTAAAATGTAATAATTCGTATCGTAGCTAACGGTAGCTGTTAGCTTGTTAGCACCTCGGGAATTGTTTTTAACGGTTTCTGAGGATAATTTTACAAACTGTTCTCAGGATTGTTGCTTTAACCGCTATATTGTATTTGAGTCGAACCCTCGTATCTATCTCATATGTGCATTTTTGCTAAACACTCCTTTTTATGGGGTTTAAGTCGGTCTGATTAGCATGTCATCTTAGCTTATACCAAAAACTTCACCTTAAAAAGCCTTTGTGTGACTGAATATATGCGCAAGTGATTTGTATATTTTTCTTGTTGTAAACAATGCTGCATGTTTTAGTGAATGTTATTTAGCATATTTTTGTTGTTTAACCAGTGCAGATGTGAGCTAGTTCGTGTTTAGATACATGTTGATGTACAATCTGTTGCCTCTGAGAAAAATCTCTTGCCTCTGGAGAAAGTTGCCTCTTCCTCAAAGTTAGGGTTATCTAAATTAAGACCACGGTATGTTTAGATAACTTAAGCCCAAATTTGAGTACTGTTAAACGTGAATGTCCCTCAGTTTTATTTCAGTTGATTCTGGGCTTTATTTATCTGGATAACTGAGCAATTTAGCTTTGTAATATTCTCATGAGGGCTGTTCTCCAAAGCACAAAGATCATGTTTGACTTTTTGACTCAGGTTTTGGTTTAATCCTCTGTGAAATCAGGATTAAGATCAAGATTAAGACACATGGGTGTTTTCTCTAAGGACTCAGTATAATCCTTCGGCAGCCTTATTAAACCATGCTTCCCTTTGAGGTCCTTAGGAGACACAGACTTCATTAAAGACCCACAACAGTGCAATGAATCAGGCTTTTAATTTTTAAAGTAATTTGTGAATAATGATCTACATAAATAGCATATGATTATTTATCACTTAGCTCCTTTAAATTCTTTCAATTACAGTTTTGTTGAACGTTTTATAAGTATCTGTCAGAAATCACACCAGTGGTTTCACTAATATTGTGTTAAAATTAAGCGCTATCATGTTTAAATTGTACATAAGGTTTTTTTTTTTCTGTTAAAAGTTGATATTGTTCTGTTTATATGTTAAATCTTGAGATCACTTATTTTTAAACCAAACCATATGCGACGAACCAGCAAAGTTAAATCTCCACCATGGAGTAAGATTACTGTTTAAAAAAAAAAAAAAAAAATATATATATATATATATATATATATGCGTGCATGCTCATCTGCTTTTGTACACAAAAGTCTGTTTTGTGTGTGTTCTATAAGAATACAGCTTAAAAAATATACTGTTATAATGATTTACGCATACGACTTGAGTTATTACAGTATGACTCCTAGATTAGGAACACAAATTGAAAAGTGAGAAATCACTGTCAAAAATATGTCACTGGACTCACAGGCAAAGTGCCTCGAGCAGACGACCAATCGATTAAATATAATGCTTATGGTCCGTTGTTGCCTTTTGTTTTGAACTGGTGGTAGAGGTGCCAAATGAAAGCTTATGGTATCCGTCTTTAGCTGGGTTGAAGTGTCTTTACAGTTTCTAGGTTTTATTTAAATTTCATGTTGTAACTGATGAATATAGTGGATCATATTTGATAGAAAATTTGAAGACAGACAAATGAGAGCTTGTTAATTTCAGGATAATCTCAGGAACTCAGTGAGGTTTATATATACAAGTTGAATAATCACAGATATATTGTAGTACAGGTGATTTTAATTTTTTTTCTAAAATCATGGATTACAAATAATTCCTATAATGTATAGAATTTGGAACACTGGTCTGAATAATGTAACTGTGGAGAGCTGTAAAGGGCAGGTGTTTTTTCAGACTCACCTATAAGGTGTAAAGTGTTCTTTAAGCCTGCCCACACTTCCCAATCAAAATAATGAACGTATACAAAACTCGGACTGAATTCTCATTTCTGTCTTTATGCGTTCAAACTGAAAATGAATAAAATAGCAGGGGTTTTTGTTGTCTCTCCCATTCTCCATTCAGTCCAAGTATCAAACTAATAAAATATTAAAGTGCACAGACTCTCCCACCACCACCAGTTCAAATCAAGACACAGCAGACCACAAATGCACACTATATCGAATTGATTGGTCGTCAGCTTGATGCATTTTGCCTGTGAGTCCAGCGACATATTTTTGACAGTGTTTTCTCATTTTCCAAATCGTGTTTATAATCTAGAAGTTGTACCGTAATATTTGAAGTTGTATGCGTAAGTCTTGATATATATGTATGAAGTATAAGTAGATGAGCATACACACTTTTTAAAAAAAAAAACGTAATCTTACTACATACTCCACAGGCTGTACTCCGTCATACTATTTTGAATAATATTTGCGTTGTTTTTGGTGCAGAGTTTCAGAGATTTAATACTTTATATATAAGAGAAGTAATCAAATAAAACAGGGTCTGTCTTTGTCTAAGTGACAGCTGTCAGCTCTTTGTGCCGGTGCCCCTGCTGTGTGGAACATTTGTTTTGCTGTCCACTTCCATTAACATGCATATTAATATGTCAGAGCTTCTTAAATCCAGTTACCGTTAACACGTACTTTATTAGGCTCCATCAGATAAAAGACACTTCATAAACTGACAGTTAAATTGATAAGTGTGGGAGTGATGCTGTCTTTTTCAGTCACTGGATCAAAGTGAGTCAAACACTACAATAGAGCTGAGTACAGTTTTTTGTTCAGTTCATTAATAGGCTTTAGTATTTGGACATATTTCAATTTGTATTACATTGCTGTTAAATAAGGTCTATGTCAAGGAAAATCAAGTTTTAACACACGTGTAAAAACTTGTAGCCATCATGAACATAGCTTTTACCGTGGTTGGAACTGTGAGGTCTTGATGTCATTCGGTCACTGACATTAATGAGGTCAGACAGTGATGTTAGTTGGTCCAATTTTAGAGGTGTAAAATTCCATCACAGTTCCATCACTCCAGAGTACACAGTTTCACTTGTCTTTGTACTCCTCAAGCCAATGCTTGTCATTGGGCATTGGTGACCTTAGGCTTTTGTGTGATTTAATGATTCAATGAATTAGAATATCATCAATAAATTTATTTATTTCAGTAATTCAATGCAAAACACTTCTGAAAAAATCGAAACTCTTATATAGATTCATAACAAACAGATTGATCTATTTAAAATATTTATTTATTTTAATGTTGATGTTTATGGCTTATGGATTATAATCATTATCTCAGAAAATTTGAATATTTTATAAGACCAATTTAAGAAAATTATTTTTAAAACAGAATTGTTGACCTCCTGAAATGTATATACAGTATATGCACTCAATACTTGGTTGGGACTTATTTTACATGAATTACTACATCAATGCGGTGTTGCATGGAGGCGACTGCCCTGCAGCACTGCTGAGGTGTTATGAAAGCACAGATTGCTTTGATAGCGACCTTCAGCTTGTCTGCATTGTTGAGTCTGGTGTGTCTCATCTTCCTCTTGTCAGTCTATGAGGTTTAGGTTAGGCGAGTTTGCTGGCCAGTCAAGCACAGTGATACTGTGGTTATTAAACCAGGGATTGGTACATTTGTAGTGTGGACAGGTGCCAAGTCCTGCTGGAAAATGAAATTCGCATCTTCATAAAGCTTGTCAGCAGAGGGAAGCATGAAGTGCTCTAAAATTTTCTGGTAGACGGCTGTGCTGACTTTGGATTTGACATGACACAGTGGACAAACACCAGCAGATGACATGGCTCCCCAAACCATCACTGATTGTGGAAACTTCACACTAGACTCAAGCAGCTTGGATTGTGTTCCCCTGTAACCTTCCTTCAGACTCTGGGGCCTTGATTTCCAAATGAAATGCAAAATTTACCTTCATCTGAAAACGAGACTTTGTATCACTGAGCAACAATCCAGCCCTTTTTCTCCTTGGCCCAGGTAAGACGCTTATGGCAATGTCTCTGGGTCATGAGTGGCTTGACACAAGGAATGCGACAGTAGCCCATGTCCGGCATATGTCAGGAGGATGTCAGTGAGGACAGATGTGCCTTCTGGACATCTGTCAAATCAGCAGTCTTCCCCATGACTGTGTAGCCTGCTGAACCAGACTAAGGGACCATTTAAAAGCTTAGGAAACATTTGCAGGTGTTTTGTGTTGATTATTCAAATTTTCTGAGATGATGATTTTTGGGTTTTCATTGGCTGTAAGCTATAATCATCAACATAAAAAGAAAAATGCTTGAAATACATCACTCTGCTTGTAATTAATCTATACTGAATTGAATTACTGAAATAAATTAACTGTTTGATGAATTTCTAATTTATTAAAATGCAACTGTAGTCTATAATGCCCTCATACTAACATTATTCATACTTGTTTGTTTATTTTTGTTTTGTTTTGATTTTTTGGTTTTAGGATGCGGTATGGCCAAAGCAGTGGTTGATGGACACTTTGCCAGCATTATCTGTGGGGAGAGTTTCTTGTCATGAACGCACATCTCTAGCAACGATTTCCTGAGATTCCTGTGACATGGAGACTACTCCTGGTGGTGAGATTCTTGGTGCAACTGGTGGGCAACCATCAGAAGCCATGTCTCATGATCCTCCGCAACCCCAGACACTCCAAACGGGCAAGTTTCGAAAGACAGCCTTCAAGTTCTTTGGAGGCCGGAAGAGTATCTGTATGCTGCCAAGCTTCTTTGGAGGACGAGGTAAAGGCCAAGGAAGAGGGTCATCCAAGACAGGGGTAACCAAGAGCCAGACGTATGATGGTGTTAGCAGAGGATGCTGGGAGGAGAGCATCAGGGGTGATGTGTCGTCAGCAGATTTTGAGTTCCACAACCCAAATGGATCTAGTGATGCTCAGAAGACAAGGGAAGCTCTCAGCAAATCACAGTCACTCCCAAGGCAAAGGAGAGGTCTCAGAGGTCTCTTTAGCAGTATCAGGAGGCACAGAAAAAGCAAAAATGCAGAACTAGAAAGGAGCGAGACACTGGAAATGTCCTCAAGTGAAACAGTACCTGGTGCTCAGTCAAAAATTATTCGTCAAAGTGATGAGAGCGAAAGTCGTCTGGGCGAGGTGTCAGAGCCAGATGTGCCTACTGCAGTTGATGGCAGCGAGACTGCCTCTTCTGCTGAAGAATGTACAAAGGATGATTCGCTAGTGCCTGAGAAACAAAAGAGCAAGAGTAACATTGTTGAAGAGGAAGACAAACAAAGCGTAGGGGATAGTAAAGACAGTGAGGAGCAGGGACGAGAGAGGAAGAGATTGTCTACATATCGTCAGCCGTTATCTGCAGACTCTGAGATGGCTCGCCTGGCCGAACTCAATGCTGATGTACCTGTAGGCGAGTTGCCTACAATGTCTGCTTCCACTGATAATGTAAACTTGATCTTTGGAGATGTGTCATCTTTGAAGAGCTTTGATTCTCTCACTGGTTGTGGCGACATAATTGCTGACCAGGATGACGTCAGTGTTGCAGAGAGTTCTGTGTCGGGTGAGAGAGGAAGTCGGAATGCTGGTAAACGTAGCTCATGTCTCATAACTTATCAAGGTGGCGGAGAGGAAATGGCAACTCCAGATGAGGTAGAGAGCGACTACCTGCATAGCCTTTGGGAGTCAGAAGTTGGCAATGAGGTTTGCTACCTTAGGTCAGAGCAAACTGACAGTTTGTCAATCACACCTGATCAGCCAATCAGCTCCTTTCATACAGCCACCACTAGCAGCAGTGGTAATACCAGCACTAGCCCTTTGGGAGGAACGGAAACTGCTCTTACACCTACTGATCTTTTAACCCCACAAAGTGACAGACAGGAATCTGTGCCAAATAGTGATGAGGGTTACTATGATTCCACCACACCGGGAGCTGATGAGGAGAATAGGGAACGTCCAAGGCAAGAAAGACTTCCTCGGGATAGCTACAGTGGAGATGCCCTTTATGAACTTTTTGAACCCGATGATCAATTACTCAGTCCTCCTCTTCCCTCAAAAGACAGTCATGACTTCCTTCAGGGCAAGAGTAAAGGAGATCTGCTGTATGCCTTGACATCTGCCGCCTTGGAAACAGGAGCCATGGAGACAGAGGAGGAACGTCTCAGTAAGATCCAGCATGCCTTGCTTTGCTGTGAGCTGCAGAATCTGAGAAGCCCATCCAAAGATCAGCATCTGTACTGTGGTGATTGTTTCTACACGGACACAAACCCACTTGAGAGTAACTGCAAATGTTTGACTGAGGAAAGAGTACATCAGCCTGGAACATTGCAGGGTTCCCAGGTCACAAAGGAGGCTTTGACACACAGTGAACCTCAGCTTCAGCACAAACCCCTGTATGGACCAGTGGCTGATTCGAGGTTCAGCCCACAGTTCTCAAAGACACCCAGTCCTCTTCAAGAGACTCTCACCTGCTCTGAGCAAGAACAGCATGAAGTTTCAGATGGCAGTTCTTTACCACCCTCCCGAGGTTGTAGCCAATCCCAAGACGAACTAATGGTCTGTTTCTCCCAAGCATTGGTGGACTTCACCAAAAACAGATTGCAGCGCAACTCCACTGAAAGTCTGGATGGTTCCGAATCCAGCTCACCTTTTGGCCCAAGTCTGAGTGCTCTTCCTGCCATTGTCACTTTCGATGTGGTTGACATGGAGAACGAGGGAGAATGTGAACAGCAAACAGAGCTTGTGGAGGAAGAAGAGGAGCTATCCTCCCCATATGAGCCATTTGAGGATGATGGCTGTTACCTGCAGCAGGATGCTTTTGCAGAGTGTGATCAGAGAACATTTGATGCCTATGAGCAAAGCCTGTTGTTTAGCAACGCCTGGGGCATCACAAGCCTTCCTCGCCACCTTAGCTTGGGCCGGTCAGGACCTCCTGTTCCCGCTCCCCTAGCACTTAATCGTCGTAGCCGATCTCTAGATACAGACAGTCTGGAGTTTCAGACTAGTGAGATTTACACATCTGTAGCTTCCCATGGACCTAAGATGACACTTTCTTTCCAGCGCAGGAAGAATAGCCCTGAAACGGGGGACTGTTGTGACAGGGCTTTGCCAAGACATCCAGGCAGGGACCAGAGACAGGGACATGGTTGTGAATTTGACTCTACCAGGAAAGCCAACTTCTCGAATCAACAGCAACAAAAGTTTTCACATGGCAGTCCTTGGATGGAAACCATGTCTAGCTGCACTTCTAACTGTGAGCAAACAATCAGACCCTCACATCTTCCCCTACAGGCTGCTTGTCGCAATAACAGTTCCGCACGAATCCCCAGAGTAGGTGCTGAAGGAGACATAATGTCTGGAGGAGGGGATGCCATGTATCCTTGTAGTTACCCGCCATCAGGAACGGAGTGGAAAGTTCGACCAGTCGGAATCACACAGGGTATTCCACACCTCCGTTCTGACCAATCAGAGACTCCCAGACAGATCACGAATAAGAGTCGGAGGCCAGAAATGGAGGGGGCATTCACTACAGCAACCCCTAAGTGCACCATGTAAACAACATTTATTTGTCACATGCAGAAAAAAAAAGTCTCATCACCAAAGACACAGCTGGATGTTTACTGACCATCTTGATTCGTATACACACTTTCCTTCCCAAGAAATATTTTTGCTGTTATCTCAATATAAGCTATTCCTTTTTAGTGACAGTGTAGTTTTTAAGTTGTCTTTTTTCAATATTACTGCCATGTTTTTATAAATTAGCCATGTTGTTTTTGCATATATGTAGCAGCTGTGTCTATGACCATTGACCATAATTAGAGCAATTTTTTGTTGTGTTTGATTTTCTCAGATAATTCAGTATCCCTTTGACTGATTTTTATAAAGGACAGCCTCTATGCTAGCACACAACAGAGACACTGTGTTGCCCTAATTTCTGCCTCTACTGCACTACCACGTCACATGGTAGTGGTTATTAATTGAAGTGTGGGACCTCTTTCTTTAAACAGATTTTGAATGTGAGATAACATTGAGTTTTTTGAGCATCTTTTCTGGAACACTTTTCACCAATGCTGTATGTTACACTTTTTCCATGTTTACATTTTTTAAATATTTCAAATAGTAGTTTAATTTTACGCTTAGCAAACTTAGCTGGCATATTTCTGCACTACATTAGTGAGGACAAGACGTGTGTGCACTCAAAGAGAACCTTAGGGGGTACGGGGCCATGAACAGGCACACAAAACAGATCATGTTTTATTTAAAAAGAGGCAACATTTACTTGTAATGTGGTTTCTGGCTGAAGATGTGAGCTTGTTAGAAGCCCAGCGAGTACTACAAGAGCCAAGTAGCTCAGCCAAGATGTCACACGCTGGTCTATGAAAGCTCTGCTAGTAGAAAGAGGCCGTCGTTTTGCTAGTGAATGTATGATAATGTTGTGTACAAAGTAAGTAAACCTTTTTGCTGTTCTTTTAGTAGGATTTTAACCTTCGATTGTAGAAGCTGTGTTGGATGGCTTTAAAAATAGCTTTAAAGCTTCTACAGCTTAAAAAAAAGGAGTCATTAGCTACTGTTTTTGACTAGTCACTTCGGAAAACACTGAAATAGCTACAGATTTCTGTACTCAAAGGGGAATTCCACAAAAAATGTAAGCTTACTCCATCATTCACAGTGTGAACTGTGATGGAGAGTGTCCGGCCGTGCAGTTAAGTGAAGAGACCCAGATCTCTCTCAAGTGGTGGTGAAAGCAACCAGGCATCTTCATGTTTATAACACACACACACATGTGTTATACTTATTTTTATATATATATATATATATATATATATATATATATATATATAAAATAACATTTATAATAACATATACAGGTGCTGGTTATAAAGTTAGAATATCATGAAAAAGTTGATTTATTTCACTAACTCCATTCTAAAATGTGAAACTTGTATATTATACTCATTCATTACACACAGACTGATATATTTCAAGTGTTTATTTCTTTTAATTTAATGATTATAACTGACAACTAATGAAAACCCCAAATTCAGTCTCAGAAAATTAGAATATTACTAAAGACCTATACAAAAAATAATTTTTAGAAACGCTGCAGCAATTTACTGCAGCAATGCGGCGCGGCATGGAGTCGATCAGTCTGTGTGTAATGAATGAGAATATACAAGTTTCAGATTTTTAATGGAATATATATATATATATATATATAAACAGAGGACATCTCAATCAGTTTCTCCATCTACAGCGTCCTGCATGTGCCTCTCAACCAGGACTGTGTTACAACACCACCGCCTTCTCCAAACTATGGTCAGACATAAGCCATGTGTCCCCCACTGTTTGCGGTCCTTACTTTCTGTGAGGAGGTTTTAGAGGAGGACGTCTGGTTCCATTCACCTCCACTACCCATTGCTCTGATTCTAGAATTGAAAAAATCTCAGTCGCTTTTTCAACTCTTCCAAAGGTTTATAGAGAAATTTTGAAAAACATGGAATTCCCTTCAGCTCTTCAGTAGATGTTTTCTGTGTATTCATTCAGGAGGTAAGTATGATGACATATCATTTAATGAATGTCAAACTAGTCACAATGCCGTAAATGGGAGTGCACCAAAGTCAACCTCATGCACTTATGACGTTACCGCGACACGTGCAAATGCTTTTGTTTTAGTTTTATTTTCGTAAACAAATGTGTGTTTTCTCGAACAAAATCAGTGCTGTTGATGATGGGATTGTGATTTGTTTTTGTTATTATTTGTAGTGTTCTCCTTTTGTATTTTTGAGTTTTGGTACAGTTACTTCGTGCTCAGTGGTTGAATGTTCATGCATTGAGTTTGAGAAAAAAACCATGAGAAATGTTTTTTTTTTTCTTTTTCTTTTTTAAATACAAATGGATGTAAATACACAGACAATGAATGTTTGATTCAAACTGCAGGGTTTTATCCGCCTGCCAATCAAATCACTCTTCTTTACCCATAATGTCCTTCAGTACTGGAGACACACAATGCATATAAATGGGATATAAAAATATATCTTCAATTATTAAGGGTTTGAGGTGTAAACACAGGGCTGGACAGTGTATTGGGGCAGTGTTGGATTCTAGAGATGTAGGTTTCTCTCCAGTGGTGGTGAGTGGAACCAGGTATCTTCATGTCTCCAGCGCACACCCAGAATTTTATTCCCTCTCCACCTCCACTCGCTCCTCAATCTGCAGAGTGTATGTCAGTGTCCTGCACGTCAGTCTAGCTTTAAGACTACAGTTGGTTCAGTCACCTCCACTGTTTTGACTCCAGAAGATGCTCTCCGTCTCTGTGTTTACATTTTTAATCAGAATTATGTAGTTTTGAGGAATGAGTATAATTTCCTTTTAAAACACAAACACACAACAGAGCACTGCAGACTCCGCATCAGGAAATAAACTCCAATCTCAAAATGACCCGTTCACTTGTGAATTCTGTGCTTGATGTTTTTTATTTAAATGTGCTTCTAGTTTGTCTGAAAGTGTTAGTCACTTCCTGTACATGACACATCCCATTTCTATTATCATAGAGCTATCCAGTTTAGCCCAGGATGTACCCTTAAAGTATGGGGACATGTCTTATGGCTATAAGAAAAAATATTAAAGGAGACACATTCCTCTTTTCTCCACAGCAGAACACAGTTCTGGATCTTAATGAAGCGTTTGTGACCTGCTTTGGTCAAAACCTCACAAGCCCCACAGCAGCATTTTCCCCATCTGAACAGCTCTGTACAGAAAGGACAATTTCAGCACCTGTTCCTTTAAACTCCTGACCCGAGCACACAGCAGTGAAAAGCGAGGAGCAGAAGTACTGGTTTTTAGCCTTTTTTGCTCTTTTCTCTTTCTTCTCTGTTCTCGTTTTCTCAGTTTTTACTCAGTGCTCCTATTTGTGCTCATTGTGTCTGGTTTGCTGCATTTAACCTTGTCTTTGCGTTCTCACGTAAACTGTGTCCAGCGCTGTGTTTGGACAGACTCAAACACGGGTGCGGGGCAATTCTAAATTCTCTGCCCCTGACATCAGAAGCGGAGAAGAATCAGAATGACTTGTATTATCCCATGTTTTCTGACTTAAGCAGCACACAGAAAACTGACTGGGGGTGTTGTTTCTTAGTGTGTGAGTTGGTGGGCTCTGATCAAGGGTCCCCTTTAAGTAGAATTGGAATATTTTTGTAATGTTATTCACACTTCTTTTAAAGAACCATCTACTGACAGTTCTTCATCATCACTGTCCCTGGTGATGGGATTTCTGTGCAGCCAATACGATGTGTTTGGTGTTAGGATGTCACAGACAAACACTGTGATCTCTTTAACTCTCCCACGCTTCATAAATTTTTGTGATGAATATCTACCTTCTGTACGCAAGGCACAAAATGGTCAGACATTGCCACGCAGTCATTCAGGCTTGTTTCCTTGACAACCACCAAATCTGTGTGTGTGTGTGTGCGCGTGCATGTGTCTCCCCCAGCTGCCTGTCATCTACTGTCCCACTATCAGAGATAACCTCTGCACTTGTAAATAATATCTGGACAGTGGTGGTCCTGTGGTGTTCCCTTAACTCTCTGTGTGTGTGTGTGTGTGTGCGCGCTGGGTGACAAATACTGCAGCAACAGATGAACCTCACTCTGTATATCTACAACAAGCACTTAAGTTGTGTTTAAGTTGTTTTTCCCATACTCTACACTGATCAGCCACAACATTAAAACCACTGTGTAGGGCAAGCTTGGATAAGGCCTCTGATTATTAGCCTTTACTCCCTTCTCACCCAGGACCCTGTGCCCAGTCATTGTTGTCTTTACTCGGTCCAATTTGGGTCGGTAAGGACCACAGCACACCGGAGACACCCCAGAGACCTCAGTGTGGCCCTCAGATCCTTACACTGCTTCACCATTAACTGATCCTTCACTCACTGCTTGATATACCCCCAATAGCTTCAGCTAGGGATCAGTGTTACTCACTTCTCCTGGCAGTGGTTTAATCTTGTGGCTAATGGGTGTATATAGTTGTTTCTGAGTTTATTTATATTAGATTTAATTTTGTTGTGTCTCCTGCACCAAGAGCTCTCCTGTCTCTGAGCAGGTTTATTTGAGAAGACTGAACACACACGCGCAGTGCTGAAGGTTCTGTGATCTGTAATAGACTTGATAATGTGATTACCAGCTTCCAGACAGAACTAAACGACCGCCGAGCTCTGATTAATGACTTTAATGAACTGTTGACGAGCTGATTGGATTTTCTCTGGGTTTGACTCATTGGCCTGTGCCGCAGCGCATCAGTACAGAGTGTTAGAGCGCCCCCTGCTGGACATCCTTGCTGAACAGGAATAATCTGATTCTGGGGACCATCTCGTACTCGGGTACGGTCTCTCTGACATTTTCAGTTGCTTCATGTGCCAAACATTAAGACCACCTGTGTGATACGTGTATATACATCTCCAATTACCAACAGGACTGCCTCCACTGGTGGGTTTTTAGCAAAGCAAGGACAGAGAGACTTGAGAGCTGTGTGTGTGTGTGTGTGTGTGTGTGTGTGTGAGCACTTAATGTAGAGTGAAAAGGTTAGAGGAGAAGAGATGCTGAGGGACAGATGAGAATGCACACACAAAGCTAATAGAGTCACAAAACTGCACGCAAACTGAGTTGTTAGTGATAGAGTGCTATTATATAATCTAGACCTCTCTCTTGGTTGTGTTTGTTTGTGTGTGCGTGTGTGTGTGTGTAAATATATTATTAGTCAATTCTCAACTATTGCCTTTTAGTTTTTAGCAAAATTTAGCAGCACAACCACAGAGAGAAATCTCTCTCTCTCTCTCTCTCTCTCTCTCTCTCTCTCTCTCTATGTATGTAAGATGAGAAAAAAAAAGAGACAAGAGAGAGAGAGAGAGAGAGCTCGAGCTCTCTCGTCTCTTTTTTTCTCATCTCATCCCTTTAGTATTATACTCTCTTATGTTTTTGTGCTTCTACTTTCTCTTTGGGTTATTGGAATTTATTTTTCCATATTTCTCTACACCCCACAACTTTCTCTCACTTTTGTCTTTCTTTCACTTTTTTTTGTCTCTATCAGTCTTTAACTCTGTTCCCTCCCCTCTTGTCTCTCTGTACTCTCTCCTTTTTTTCTTTCGTACTTCTCTCTCTCTCGCTCTCTCTCTCTCTCTCTCTCTCTCGCTCTCTCTCTCTCTCTCTCTCTCTCTTTCTCTCGCTCTCTCTCTCTCTCTCTCCTCTCTCTCTTTCTCTGGGTGGTAGAATGGAGATCGTATTTTATCTTCACTTTTATTTAAATAACAATGCCACTCAGTCTTTGCTCCCCTGGCAACCGCTTTGTGTTTCCCCCTCTTCAAGATTCTCTCATCTCTCTCTCTCTCATCATCACTCTTTTCAGTGAAGAGGAGGAGGAGGATGATAGTGGAACCGTGTGTTAAAGCCCTGTGTTTATGTAGCACGGGCAGTTAAGAAAAAAAATGCAGAGTGGTGCCTCCTAGTGGTGACACCTTTTAACATTTTGTACTTACAACAAGGTAACGACAAAAACCAAGGGTACGTGCCTGTTCCACACTTAACACTGACACTAGCTCGGGTTTGAGTGTGTAATGCAGTTAATAAGACAACACTCTAGTGTATTTAAATATTCACTATGCTTATTTACAATCAGACGGACGTGGTGGTGCTATGTTACTGTTGCTCTGGTACAAGTGGATCAGACACAGCAGTGCTGCTGAAGCTTTTAAGCCCGTGTTACTGTTGGACTGAGAACTGTTCACCAATAGAAACATCCAGACAACAGTGTCCTGGGTCCACGGATGAAGGACTAGAGGACGACCAGCACAAACTGTCCAGCAACTGATGAGCTACTGACTCTGACTTTACATCTACAAGGTGGACCAATGAGGTCTAACAGAGTGAGTTGACACTGGGTTTAAAGACCCCAGCAGCACTGCTGTGTCTGATCCATTCGTACCAGCACAACACACGCCACCAGGATGTCTGAGAATCATCCACCACCTAAATCATACCCTACTTTGTGGGGTCCTGATGGAACACAGTCAACAGTTAGTGTTCTCCTCTGTGGGGGTTGAGCTGATGCAGCAGAATGATCAGTGTCCACCTCTTTTTTCCTCTTTCCCCATCATTCTCTCTCAGATATTCCCTCTCTCTCTTTCTTGTTTTCTCACTCACTCCCTTCTACTCTCACAATTTCTTCTTCTCCTCCTACTTCTCTCGCTTTCTTTCTGATAACTTTTTCTGGATCTGGAACTGATTCTTATCATTGTGATCTGTGTAGATTAGTCACACTCTTCGTTTCACACACACAGGATTAAGCCAAGTATTTAAATATTATGGGATGGATTATGTATCACCAGGAGCCTGAGGCTGAGAGAACTGTTTACATGAATGATTTACATAATCCGTAATCTATAATCCACAATCAATACTCCCCGATGTCTGCTCTATTTTCCCCTCTCAATTTTCTGTCTCTGCTCATGTTTCCATCTCTCTTCTTTTTCCCTTTTCTCCTTTTTTGTCCCTCTTTCACTAATTTATCTTTCTCTTACTTGCTTTTCTACTTACCCAGCTTTTCTTCTCTCTCTCTCTCTCTCTCTCACTCTCTCTCTCTCTCTCTCTCTCTCTCTCTTCTGTCCTTTTTAGTTTTTTTTTTTACTTCTCTCGTACAAGTGTTTTTTTCTTTATTATCTCTTCTTTTTCTCCATGTTTCCTTCCTCTCTCTCCCCACCTCTCTCTTAAAATCATCCAAATGTATTCAATATAATGTATTATATATTACATATTTTAATAGGAATTGAAAGAGATGGGGGAAAAGTGAGGGGGGAAAAGCAAATGAATAGATTAGCAAGACAGAGAAGGTACAGTGATGAAGAGAGGACAGCAATCAAGGAGAAGAGAGGAAATTTGGAGAAAAAAGGGGCCGAAAAAATGAGAAAGAACCGAGAGCCCAAGCAGAAATAAATAACTAGAGAGAGAGAGAGAGAGAGAGAGAGAAAAGAAAAGTGGATTGAAGATAGAAAGCAGAGAGTAAGACAGAGTGGAGCGAGAGCAAGAGAGGATGATTACATCATGGCTCTTGTTTATGAAGTGATGAAATATATATGTAGTGAAAGCTCAGTCAGAAAGGTTTTGGTGTTCTGATCTCACTCTGCTCTGTCTATTCTCTCTGTCTCTCTCTCTCTCTCTCTCTAGCTTTCTCTTCTCTTCTGTAGCAGCTCCAAAAATCTTCTCTCCCTCGCTTTTGAAGGTGCAGTCAGTCGCTGTAACAATAAACCCGGGCAAACAATGTTTAATAGAGTAATTATAAAGTGCATCTCCAAGAAGATGAAGACCCTGCACTGTAAAAAAAAGTATAGAATCCGTAAAGTGTACCGTAAAAAACATGCCAGCTGTGGTAGACAAAATTTCACTGTAAAATATAAGGTCAAAATGTATATGACATTACAGTATTATTTACATTACATTTACATTTAAATTTACAGTATTATTTACATAACATTTTGCATTCAAGAACTATTCATTTTACAGTATTTTCTGTTACAAATGACAACAGATATGCACCTTAAATACCCCATAGTATGTCCCTAAAAAACCCAACCAAGAAATATATATATATATATATTCATTCATTCGTTCATTATCGCGGTGGGTCCACAGCCTACCTGGAATCACCCTGGAGGGGGCGCCAGTCCTTCACAGGGTGACACACACTCACACATTCACTCACACCTACGGACACTTTTGAGTCACCAATCCACCTACCAGCGTGTGTTTTTGGACTGTGGGAGGAAACCAGAGCACCCGGAGGAAACCCACGCGGACACGGGGAGAACACACCAAACTCCTCACAGAGCGGGAATCGAACCCACAACCTCCAGGTCCCTGGAGCTGTGTGACTGCGACACCACCTTATATATATATAAAAGGATATGTTACCAAAAGAAGTAAAGAAATGTGCAGTATCTGGGTGCCACACTCCAGCCTTCGACAGGCTGATGGCAAACTTTCCAGACCAACACACATCAACACTAAACATGCACAGAATCACAAAAACACACACACGAATACACAAAATAATTGCCCCAATGCAACCCAAAATCTAAAAGCCTCAAAGACGAAGAAAAACAAAGAAACTCTGACAATCACAGAAAATATGGAGCTACAAGGCATGCTGGGAGCTCCCTAATGAGTCTCAGCTCCTCCCTGTCCTTGGACACTTGTCCTGCCTCTTATTGTTTGTGCATTTAACAGTGAAATAATGTATTTTTTGGCGGCGGGTAGTGTCACAGTTGCACAGCTCCAGGGACCTGGAGGTTGTGGGTCTGTGAGGAGTTTGGTGTGTTCTCCCTGTGTCCGCGTGGGCTTCCTCTATGTGCTCCGGTTTCCTCCCACGGTCGAAAAAACTGCTGGTAGGTGGATTGGTGACTGAAATGTGTCCGTAGGTGTGAATGTGTGGGTGTGTTTACCCTGTGAAGGACTGGTGCCCCTGCCAGGGTGTATTCCTGCCTTGCGCCCAGTGATTCTGGGTAGACTCCAGACCCACCGCGACCCTGAACTGGATAAGCGGTTACAGATAATGAATGAAAATTAATAATAAAAAAAGGCAGAAATTACAGTGTTGTCTGTTATATAAGTATTATTGAATATTTTGTTATATGCACTTATATGTCTTTAATTTAATTTTGAAATAATTTTCAATAATATTGAAAAGAGATAAACATTTGTTTTGGGTGATAAATATTTTCAAACTTTTTAGAGTTTACAGTCATTTACTCTCATGGTTTTAGTTTTACAGACATTTTTTTACAGTGTGCATTTACCAGTTTATGTTCCACACAGCGGGTCCTCCACATGGGGGCGGTCATGTTTAAACCAGGTTTAATACAGAATTTCTGATACATCCAGGGGTGTTTTAAAGTAGCATTAATGGACAGCAGCTTGGAGCGGTAGATGGTATCTCTGTCACAGCTGCAGGGTCTCGGGGTCCTGGGTGGGATCCTCTCCTCAGGTCACTGTCTGTGAGGAGTGTGCTATGCTCTTCTTTGTCTGTGTAGGCTTCCTCCTTGTGCTCCTCTGTCCTCCCACAGTCCAAACGCACATTGGTAGGTGGGATGACTCTTTGACACTGTCCACAGGTGTGAGTGACTGGGTGAGTGTCCTTGTTCGGTGCATGTTCAGATTATTGTTTTGATTGTGGAACACTAAGAAGAAAGAGAACCGAGTAAAAACAGCTAAAAATCAGAGCTGCTCCATGCTCCTCACTGCTGAGTGCTCAGGTCCCGGTGAACAGCGAGTGGCTCATTATAAATTAAAGGAACAGGCACTGAAAGCGGCCGTTCTGAACAGGGCTGTTTAGTCAGAGGGAGAACACTGCTGTGGGGATTGTGGGGTTTTTCATTAAAGCAGGTCACAGATGTTACATTAAGAACCAGAACTGTGTTCCACTGTGGAGGGCTAGAGGGGGTGGGGGTATGGTCCCTTTAGAAGCTAAACAAAGCTGTGCTGCTGACTGCCTGGAACATAAATGCACCTCAAAGACGTAAGCATTCTAAAGAAAATATAAGTAAATGCAGTAAGTTTGATTCTGTTTCTAGTTGAATTATCAGGTCTTGTGCTCTTTGACTTGGAGTTTAAAGGTTTTGTAGGTAGCAGTCTCTCCAGACCATGCTTCACTCCTTTAATACATCTCTGTCTCACTCTCTTTTTCTTTCTCCATCCCTCTTCCCCCTTTCTATATTCCTATCTCACTCTTCTCTCTCTTTTTCTTTCTCCCTCCCTCCACTCTCCCCCCCCCCCCCCCCCTCTCTCTACTGATGGTTCAGTCCTCTCTAAGCTCTCCACAACTCTAAGACACAGAGGGAGAGGGAGAGATAGAAGGAGGCAGTGCGCGTGCGCTGCTGTGGGCGGAGCTGCGCGAGCGGAGTGGAGAAACGGCGGCGCGCGCGCGGGACACGGATCCCACCATGATGAAGATGATGGTGAGCGCGAGGATGAGGAATTAGTTTGTGTTTCTGATGTCTGTGATGCTGATGTTTAGGATGGTGCTGGTGGGTAATGTGGTGCTGATGGTGGCGGTTGCTATGGTGATCCTGGTTATCCTGCTAATGATGGAGGTGATGGTGTTGGTGGTTGCTATGCTGTGGTGATGGAGCTCGATCTCGAGCGCATGCATCGTGACCTTGGCTGTGTAGATGATTCTTGCATTTCCGTGTGTGTGTGTGTGTGTGTGTGTGTGTGTGTTTTGTCCGCGTGCGCCGCGTGTCACACAGTTCCATTCCAGCGCTATGGAAACCGGAGGGGAGAGATGAAAGAGGGAGGGGGAGGTGCGTGCGCGTGCATGTGTGTGTGTGTCTGCGCGCGCGTGTGCATGTGTGTGGGATACCCGCTGTAGCGTTATCGCGCGGATACCCCGGTCTGTGTTTCTGTTTTAACCTGCGCCACTGCTGGGAGCGCGCGTGCGCGTGCGTGAACGTATGTATGTATGTATGTGTGTGTGCGTGTGTATGTGTGTATGTGTGTGTGTGGGATGAGTGTATGTACATATGTATGTTTGTTGTCTGTGTGTATATTTGTGTGTGTGTGTGTGTGTGAGTGTGGTTGTATGTTTGTGTATGTGTGTGAGTCCATGTGTTTGTGTGTGGGGGTGTGTGTTCACAATGAAAGGACAAAATGGGGACATTTAAAATGTGATTTTTGTCGTCAAAACTGTTTAGGAACAAATTTAAGAACAGAAAGATTTCCATTTGTTTACTTAGTTTAAGGTTTAGGTTTGGACTTAGTATTACACAGCTACATTAGTGTAGGAAAGTCCTCAGAAGTATATATATACCAACATGTGTGTGTGTGTGTGTGTGTGTGTGTGTGTGTGTGTGTGTGTGTGTGTGTGTGTGTGTTAGTGAGGTAACTGCAGTAATATCCAGCACATCAGGTTGAGACCGGGCTGGTCGATATGTGACAAATATCATGATACCTAAAAACATTTTCACAAATTTCACAGTACTCAATACCCAATACACAGTATACACACTCAATACACTTTACTAAATACTCAGTACTCATAACTCAATGTATAATAAGCTCAGTACACAGTATTCTGTATTCAATACACTGTTCTTGGTGCTCAGATCACAGTACTCGATACTCAGTACACAGTAGTCGTAAGTCGATATACAATATCTCAATATCGCTAACCTATCTCTGAATAAATATTATTCAATACATAATATTTAGTACTCAGTACTAGATACTCAGTACTCAATAGGTCATACACAATATTCAGCAATCTGTACTTGATATGCAGTACTCACTACACAGTACTCAATAATGTGTACTAAATAGACAGTTCTTCATACTCACTACACAGTACTTATACATACTGAATACTCCTTACTCTATACTTTGTACACAGCATGCGATTCTCAGTACTCAATATTCACTACACAATATAAATTATTGGTTATAGATTACAGGATTATTATTGAGATTATTGATAAGTAGGTCATGGTTCATGTTTACAATATGTTTATTCACAGAAATACAATGCAATGTATTACAAACAACAACATAAATTACAACATTTACCACAATAACAATAATGTACAATATCACCCAGCTCCAGCTGAAGCCAGCGGATCGTCACTCTTTCAGTCAGTGAAAGTTGAAGCTCCTAGCTGTTTTGTCTTAAGTTAGCCTAAATTAGCTGGGCCATTTTTTCTGTCCGTGTGTGTGTGTGTGTGTGTGTGTGTGTGTCATACTGCATCTACATTACTGCTACACTACATGGCCTGGATATATGACCTGAGCAGAATTTCTTCTGAACTGAAGGGCATTAACTAGGAGTGTGTTCTTTATTGCTGCAGTGACATTCTCTACTTTTCTGGGAAGCATTTACTCTAGAGCTGGAACACTGTTGTAAGGATTTGATGGTGGCCACAAGCTTCACAGAACCAGATTATGCGTAAGAGTAAAGAATCTCCCGCAGTGATTATCAAATGGCTTTGCAGTTAAGAAAAGTCTTCATCTAATTATAGAAATATTCCTGTAGAAATTAGACCCGGACTAGGCTTACTCACATAAAAAAAACATAATTCTGGATTAGGACTAATCCCTATTAATTACATTCCCCTATACAGCCCATATATGTCTGTTCCAGACTTTAGATTAAGTCTAAACCTGGACTAATAGGAGTTCTCACATCAATCTTAAAAATAGTGATGCCATGAAAAACAAAACAAATCAAAACAAAACTGGTTTGGTTCCATAAAGAACAATTTTTGCTGATATGTTTAAATCAAGTAATGGATTTTTAACCTTTAAAAGCTTCTGTACACTCATGCATCTCTTAAACATCTCTTCTTTGTGGAAGCAAAAGTGGTTGTTCAATGTCATAGGTCAAAGAACCCTTTGTAGCACTTTTAATATTAAAGTTAAACAAGATCAGACTTAATCTAGAATCCTATTTTTTTTCTGACACAAACTAATCATTGGACTATGTAAAATATGTTTACAGTGTTGACGTAACTAACTTACACTATACAGTGGAACCTCTACCTACGAACTTGATCTGTTCCGTGACCCGGTTCGTAAGTGGAAAAGTTCGTTTCTCGAGTCAATTTTCCCCATTTAAAATAATGGAAAAGCAATTAATGCGTTCCAGCCCCACCCCGAAAGTCACCCTTTTTGCACTGATATATGTTTAAAAAATTCTCAAATTAGTAAAAAAAATACATGTAGCATTACTTAAAATAAAAAAGAAATACAGTGGTAACAGTAATAAAAAAGAAATAAAGTTTTAAGTGGTTACACATCGCTACCTTGGAGACGTGACGACTAGCTGGAGGAGTAACACAGGCACTGGCTGTATGACGGGAGGTAGGGGTGGGTGGAATAACGGAGAGTAGGTGGGTGAATGTGGGGAGACGAAGCATAGATACGGCTTAACGAATTTCCATCCATCCATTATCTGTAACCGCTTATCCAATTTAGGGTCGCGGGGGGTCCGGAGCCTACCTGGAATCATCGGGCGTAAGGCGGGAATACACCCTGGAGGGGACGCCAGTCCTTCATAGGGCAACACAGACACACACACATTCACTCACACACTCACACCTACGGACACTTTCGAGTCACCAATCCACCTACCAACGTGTGTTTTTGGACTGTGGGAGGAAACCGGAGTACCCGGAGGAAACCCACGCGGACACGGGGAGAACACCTTAACGAATTTCGATATCTGCTATTTACACTAATGCTAAATTGCTAAAACTACAATTTGCTAATCTTAAAAGCTCACTGATGTCTGGGGGCGCTGGGAGACTCGCCTATTGGGATCAGTGGCCATTTCCAGCCGCCGGCTCAGCGGAGGCTTGGGTTCGTTTCTAGACTCATGGTTCGTTGGTGGAGGCAAAAAATATTCAAATGCCCAGTTCGTATATTGGAAAGTTTTTTAGTATAGGCATTCCTATACTGTACTATGTCCATAAAAAATTAAGGACACTATAATACAGTATTAAACTGATTTAAAGGAACATTTAGATTTAGACTTTTTGCTCTTGTGCTCCTTCTAGTGATATTTATTTTTATAGCACTGTACAGAAAACAGTGTGGAGGTTTTCTACCCTAGGCCAAAAGTTACATGGCGAATTCTTTGCACTGCTGAGCCCAGAAAGACAAAGACAAAGGCTCTATTCTCCCTATTACTGCTCAGTGGAGCATCACAATGATATGGAAGCTGTAGTTTTAAGATAAAATTACTGCCTAGTGTTTCTTTAAGGTTCCTTCTTTGTGGACAGTGTGTATAATCTCTATAGAAAATCATTGAAATAAACATAATGCTCTAGAGCAGCTGCACTTGATCCTAAGTTTGCCATGCACAGTGTCAAATGTAGTCCAGAGAGGTATCAATTCCCCCAGAGCACTGGGGTGTGAGGCAGTGGAAGTCTATTTTCTGGAGTGATTTCTGTGACCTAGAACTCATAATCTAACATCAGTACTCAACCTGACTAGTGTTTAAGTGGCAGAATATGACCAAATTCTCACAGCAATATCCCAACATCTAGTGTACAGTTTTACTAGAAGAATAGAAGCTGTTGCTGCAGCAAAAAGGAACACACTCCTGATTAAAGCCCTTCATTGTGCGGGAAGGTGTGCAAAATTAGTTTGTATTTTGCTAGTACTAGTGCATGTGTGTGTTAATGCAGCTAAATGCTTTCACAGAACATGAGTTTGTGATTAGCTGTAATTTAATAGATTGGCGTCGGCTTAACGTGTTCTAATTTGTTTAAAATGAACGAGTTACGGCATCATCTTCTACTCGCAGCAGTGAGCTTTAAATTTGATCCAGTGGTTTCCAGTTTAATTTCCCAGACGCCCTTGTTTTTTTAGTGTTTTTCCCTAATCAAATAGATCTGATTCCAATTGTCAGATAATTATCAGTCTCATCGGAGCTGATCATACTGACGTTATTAGAATGAAAGAAAGAAACATGAGAAAATTGGAAGGACTGGGAGCTACTGGTTTCTCAGGGTGTTTTTATTTGATCTTCATAGCCCAGAGAAAAGCAAAAATTAAAAAAGGAGAACTCCTTTATATCTCAGTAGTTTCTGCTAGACAACAAGGGTTGTCAAGGATCAGATGGAAACACAAAGGATATTTTAGCATAAGTCAAACCTGCTGCTCAAATGTGTCTCTTTAGGCCTCAGTAAGACCTCAGTGAGCTAAAGTTTCACGTTTTGGTGGAGATATCAGTAAACTGACAAACTGCTCAGATTTGCTAGATTAACGGAAATGTACTCTCTCTTGTATCTCTCGCTTGTGTTTCGTGTTTCCGTTTTGTCTCATTATTTTTCTCCTATGGAATATTTAGGAAAATCACCATTGTGTCTCCTGAGCCATTAGAGAGCAACTTATGAGCAATATGGAGAAGGTGTCACGGATAAGATTTCTGTGTATATTCTCATTTTAATACTAAAACATGGCATAATAATAATAATAACAATTATTTCTTATTATAACAAAAATCATTCTGGTTAAATAGATTTGTCTGTGGCTTCCTTTGCATTAAAAATAATACAATTTACAATGCACACAAAAACATTTAAAACCATACACCCGCTTCAAAATAAGGCTGTAAGGGTGAGTGGAAATGCTCAAGTCTCTCAGCACAGGAGCTAATAAAGCCTTGGCAGAGTTTGGCCTAAAGCAAGACCTTTGTTTATCACAATGGCTTAAGGATGCTACAGCTAGCTCAGCTAACCTAGCCCCTGTTTCCGAGCTAATGCTAAAGCTTGTGATTATTTTATAGAAAGTGATTTTAAAGTGACCTTAATTCCACAGTTTTCATCTCTAAGCTAAGTGTCAGTGTCCAAATACCCTTCAGGACCAGAAGGTCTGCTTGGTTTTGGACGATGAGGTGCTGATACAGTAGCAGCATTAGCATTAGCATCAGCATTAGCTGGGGTGTGTTCACATGGAGCTGCATGTGCCGCTAAAAATACACACATAGCTCTGTGTGAAGAAGAGAGAGGAGAACAGAGAGAGAAAGAGAGGCTGGATTTAGAAACACACACACACACACACAAACAATAACTTCATATGAACCGTATCTATTACAGTGTCTCTGATATTTTAGACAATTTACACACACACACACACACACACACACACACTTTATAACGGCAGCTGGCCAGGTTTAGGTTTATTTATCATTTAAATCATTTAAATTTTAATTTTTTGTCCTGATTTCTTAGCAAAGTTAGGGATGTGTCATCATATTACATTTTACTTATGCCCAAAAATGCCATGCACTTGCATTTATTTTAAACTCTATTTTTCATATTTATTCCCCAAGATTTTGCTGAATTTTCTCCCCAATTATTATCAATTTCCAGTGACTCACACAGCACCCCCAGTGTCGGGTGAGTAAAGGTGAACACATGCTTCTTCCAAGATAGTTGAGGCAAACACATCTCTACCTGTGCTAACACAACACTGAGCAGCTCAGCGCATTGAAGGAGAACATACACTGCCCACACCAGCAGAGAGAGGAGAGAGGGAGGGCCATCCCAGAGAGAGTGTATCCTCTCCAGGACTGCTGAGACATCAATGGGGATCAAACTCATGATCTCCTGATCTCAAATTACTTAATTCATTGCCGAGTTTGTGTGTGTGTGTGTGTGTGTGGTGGGGTTAAATACAGAGACTCAGTTTTCCAAGGGCTTTAATAAAGTACCACTTTTTCATTTTCATCTTCTTCTTCACCTTCTGATTAGGGTTTTGTTTGGCAAATATTTTGGTGAAATATCATAAAATATTCATATCTCCCCCCCCCCCCTCTCTCTCTCTCTCTCTCCACGTGTTCCCTTGTTCTCTCTCATAGACTCCTGCTGTACAGCGGTTACATAATCCTTCTCTCTGGTCAGGAGTAGAAGAGTGTGTGTGTGTGTGTGTGTATTCTAATCCTGCGTATTGCTACTTTATGCTCTTCTTCTTAGGGAGGGAGAAACACACACCTTAGAAGCAGAGCTCTATTTTGTGCTGACTCCTCAGAGGTGGCGAGCTCTTGGGGGTGTGGGGGTGGGGGTTGGTTTAGTGCTCACATGCTGCTCCTCTGTTGTTTGAGGGGTTTACACCCCTCTGGCGGACTCCTGGTGTTGGGCATGTTCGAGTTAGGCCCGTGTGTGTTTATATTTTCCCATGATCACATTCCTGGTAAGGGCTTTATGTGGGTCAAATGTCCACAATCCACAGCAGAATCAATGGACTGGGGGATAAGCCCTTTAATGGGAGAGAGAGACAGAAATTACAAGTTCCAACAACGTTCTTCATCAGAACATGTTTAAACACATCAGCATGAGTCTAATGGCACTTTTCTGCTGCATGGTACCAATTCTACTGTTCTCTAGTGGACTCTACTGGTCTCTACTGTACACTACTGTACTGCACTCTGTGTTTGGTCCTTGGTTTGAACCTCTTCAAAAATCCATAGTGTTATTTTATGAGCTGCTTTTATCCGTCAAATATAAACAAATGTGATCTGTTGTATCTTTGAGATTTTACAGATGGCAAGTTTGTGCTGGACGTCTGCATAGTGTGACGTAAAGTGACGACTCTCTATGGCCAATCAGCGCTCTGCAAGGTTTACACTTCATGGTTTAGTCCCTACTCGGCTCATTTGGAACCAACAAGAGAGCAGGGACTAAACAAAGAACCCAGTTCTGGGACCAGGTCCAAATTTACCTGATAGAAAAGCAGAAAATTCCAGTAGAGTAGAGTAGAGTAGAGTAGAGTAGAGTAGAGTAGACTAGAGTAGAGTAGAGTAGAGTAGACTAGGCTAGAGTAGAGTAGAGTAGAGTAGAGTAGACTAGAGTAGACTAGAGTAGAGTAGAGGGCCATGCGCTGGAAAAGCATCATAAGGTCACGATTCTCAATGCCATCAGTCCACCAGAGAGGTATAGTCCTCTGCTGTGTTGTGTGTTCTGTGGGATGAACACCATCAGATCCTCACAGCAATGTTCCACTACTTCTAGAGTGAAGTCTCACAAAGGAGTAGAGAAATTACCAATAGTGAACTGGACACACAGTTTTCTCCTGCATTTTAAAAGTTTATCTATTGGCGATAAAAGGGCTTGTTCCAAAATAAATGAGAAATATGTAGTGCATAAATGCAGAATAAAATTCTCTGACACTGCAGTGGAGTCAATATCACACCTCTCTCTCTCTCTCTCTCTCTCTCTCTCTCTTTTTTTTTTCCCCTTATCACCTTCCCACCTCACTCTCTTTTCTCTCTTTGTCTCTCCCCTTATCTCTCTGTCCCCTCTCTCATTTTATCTAGAGTAAACCATGCCATTCTATATTTCTATAAGCAAAAGGGAAAGAGAGAGTGGGAGAAAGAGAGAGAGAGAGAGCGAAACAGAGGAAAGCCAAATGGAGTGTAAGGAAGGGAGCGAGAGAAAGAAAGAGAAAGATGAATGAATAGAGTGAGAATGGTTTGAGCTGTGCCTAATGCCAAGTGTAGACCAGAGGTGTATCAATTCCCCAGCAGTGGACTGTGGAGTGGATGGGGTCTTCTGATGTCTCTGGAGACTGTGAGTGGTCCGTGACTGTGTGAGACGTGGTTGTCTAAGTTGGCGTGCGAATCTCTGCTGTCCCTGTGTTTGTCTCGAACTCGTCCTCCACTCCTTTACCCTGCAGCAATCGCTCCACTCCTCCCTTCTTTCCTACTCCATTCTTCATTCGCTCTCCGCCTCCCTGCACATCACCCCACTCTGAGCTCCACTCTCCACACTGTGACCAAACCTTTGTGGTGGACACGTGTTTGTCCAGAGTTCTCTCCCAAACCAAGGACAGCGTCTACTCCTCAGGGGCAGCTTTGCACGTGATATCAGAACATAGCTGTGAGAATCTGATGGCGTTCAGCCTCATAATCATCAGTAAGGGTCAGGGGCTGGTGTTGGCATTTAATTCTGGATCATACACTCTACTCCAACACATCCCAGAGGAACTCCATCTCTGCAGGGAACACAGTTCCACTGTTCCACACATCAGGGCAGGGGTGGTTTATGTCCTTTGGTGGAGACTCTGCAGTTGTACAATGAGGCTAGTGTGGTTAAGTTATACTTTAGATTTCTCTCTCTCTCTCTCTCCCAGATGTTTCTGAAAGGGCCTGTCATGGCTCCAGCTGTTTGTTCATGTTTTGTTTATGTCAGCTGCAGATATTAGAATCCTAACCTGAAAGGGACGGCTATTTCTGTCTCTATCTGGACACTGTGAGTCGAGAGAGGGGCAGATAAATTTAGACGAGAACCGAGTGCTGCTTTAGACTAAGAACCCACTTCAGATCAGCATAGAACAAAGAGGAGCGCAGGACGTCTGAGATGATCGGCGTTCTCAGACATCTCTTGAGGATCCGGCCTGGTTTAGGTTAGCTTCACGTATGTTTGCGATGTCAGTTCTAGAGTCAGACGGTCCAAATCTGATTATTTATATCTATAACATTCTAGGACATAGAATCACTAATCGGTCGTTGATGGCTCAGGGGAGGAAGGAGACGTCAAACTGACTTTACACTCTTCTTACAGACTGTTGGCATTGAGCATGGGGTCGTTAAGCGTCATGTGCAGCTGCCCCAGAGCACCCAGTTTTTCTCTTTCTCTCTCTTCCTCCTCTCACTGGTGAGGATGTGTAATACTGATAAGAGAAGAAACAATGATGACTATGATAAGCTCTTATCATCAACTCTGTATTATCACAAATAGATTCACACCCTCAGCTGTGTGTGTGTGTGTGTTATAGGTCTTCTATTGTTTATTCATAACAATCATTCCTTCATCTTGGTGTAATATTTATTTATAAAGGCCTTACAATATTAAGAGCAGAGGTTCCCAACTGGATGACCCCTGGTGTATTTGGCAGACCAGTATGAGGCAAGGTGTGTGTAATTGTCTATGCGGAAACAAGGGAGTGTATGTAAGCCGTAAAATGCTGTAAAGTGTGTGTACAGATGGACAGATGTAGAGTGTCCGTACAGATGGATGGTGGTGTGTGTGTGTGTGTGTGTATGTGTGTGTGGCCAGTCTTCAACAATGACCCAGAAAATTCCACATGGCTCTATCTCCATGATCCACATTCTCCAAGAGGACATCAGGCCCAATATTTGTGTGTGTGTGTTTGTGTTTATTTTATCTGATGATCTAGATCATTAAGCCCTGAGAACCTGTGTGTACTCTTTCTGTTCTAACTGATTTTTATCTGAGATTCTAGAGCAGGGGTTCCTAAGCTTTGGATGACTACAGCCCAGAGAGCACCCCCTGGGGGATGTGGGGGTCTGTACTGAGTGTGTGTATGTGTATATGTGTGTGTGTGTTGTGATGATATTGTACTGTGTGCGGGGCACGTGTGCCATGTGATTTTGCAGTCCACACGATTACAGAACCTTGTTATGGCTGAATCCCCCTCTCACACTGTTCTGTGGAGAGCGGGGATGCAGCAGGGCCTTCAGGGTTCGTCGCTGTGTCATGGCTCTGTACTGGTCCATGGCCCAGTGGTTGAGGGCCTGTGTTCCATATCACTGATCCCTGACAACTCATGTGTTCCCCTGAAGCTTTACCACCTTGTGAAGAACCCACAGTCTCCAGTGTATAAACCTTTGGTGGTTAAAGGTGCAATCAGTCATTTTTATCCCTGCCTCTCCTTCACAACTGTTACACTGATATTTAGTGGCCTGGACTTATCAGAGATTCTAAACCCACTCTGTGGAGCATGAACTATTTCATTCAGTGTCTACAAAGTGGTTTGAGTCCCAGAAAAAAAATTACTTACTGCACCTTTAAACAATGCGGGTACTGAAGTAGGCAAATCTAACACAATGTCCATCTCTCTCTCTGTCTGTCTTTGTCTTTCTCTCTCTCTCTCATTCTCTCTAGTTGGTGGGTGGAGGTTCTGTGGTCAACGCAGAGGCTGTGTGGGATCATGTGACCATGGCTGACCGCGAGCTGGCCTTTAAAGCTGGTGATGTCATCAAGGTGTTGGACGCTTCAAACAGGGACTGGTGGTGGGGGCAGATCGATGATGAGGAGGGGTGGTTCCCCGCCAGCTTCGTCAGGGTGAGACACACACACACACACACACACATAAATAGAAACACACACACTAACAAGACCTAATACCACATTTACACACAAACACCCACCATTTAGTTTCTCCTTCCATCATTCATAATTGTAGCTGCTGTCTACTGATGTTCTGTGTACGTTCAGCCACATACACACACACACACACACACACACACACAACCCACACACACACACACACACTCATCTAAAAACACCCGTTTTGTTGTGTTCCCGGATGCTGTCGTTTCTTTAAGGTGGACCCCAGCTCCACCCAGGCTCCGACCAAGCAACAGCTTTTTTACATCAACCCCGTTGTGGTCCCTCGCTGCTCGAACGCTGCAAAGGTGCGTTGTTCCCTCTCCGTCTCCTCGTTTTCCATCTCCTTGTTTTCCGTCTCCTCGTTTTCCGTCTCTCCGTTTCCTGGCGAGTGCTTCCCACCGCTTTCTGCTGTGCCCTTCTCGTGCCGTGGGTTTGCTTCTTATTTTTGTGCTTTATGATTTTTTTGTTTTTTGTTTTTTTGTTCTTGCCGATGCAAAACGCTTTGCTATCTCATACTGGCATGGTCACACACGCCCCTGCTGGGCACAGAGTGCATCTGCAGCAGGGCATTTCTTTGCAGGACACCCTTGCAATTTTCCAAACACTGAAGCCAGGAGTCCTAGAGAGCGTCTCTGTGATAATGACTCTAGCTAACGCCAGCGTCTGTGTGCTGGTGTGACAGATGTGGGCAGTGTGTGTTCTCCTCCGGAGTGTTGAGCTGGTCAGTGTTGTTAGCAGCAGTTCACAACAAAGAGGTGGGTCAGCTTCACGTGTATCCTCTGAGATACACACGTCCTACTCCCAACACTAGGTGGTGCTGTGTGATCAAAGGAGACTCACAAACGTATCAGTAGAAGTCTTGCATAGGGATTTTGGTTCTGGAGTTGGTGTGTTCTCCCCGTGTCCGCGTGGGTTTCCTCCGGGTGCTCCGGTTTCCTCCCACAGTCCAAAAACACACGTTGGTAGGTGGATTGGTGACTCAAAAGTGTTTGTAGGTGTGAGTGTGTGTCGCCCTGTGAAGGACTGGTGCCCCCTCCAGGGTCTGTTCCTGCCTTGTGCCCAATGATTCCGGGTAGGCTCCGGACCCACCGTGACCCTGAATTGGATAAGCGGTTACAGACAATGAATGAATGCATGAATGAATGGAGCTGGCAGAACCCTACACCGTCCCACCACAGAGTGTATTTTGAACTCAGTAGGAGCTGCAGTGGCAGTGTTACATGTCTGGACTTTAGATTCAGGGTTGGACAGTGTAATGGAAAAACTGTTTGATTCCCCGCTCAGGCAGCTCAACATCTTCATCATCTCAAAGTGTCAAGCACAGTAAAGTAAGTGTGAAACAGAGGAAAATAGCTTTGAGAACCAACTCTTTCTCTCCAGTCTCTCTCTCCTTCTCTGTTTGCTCTCTCTTTATCTCACTCTCTCTCTCCTCTCTCTCTTTCTCTCTCCTCTCTCTTTCTCTCTCTAACACACACACACTGTCTCTCCATTCTCTCTATTTCTCATGCACACTCTCCATTGTCTTTCCATTCTATCTGTCTGTCCGTCTGTCTCTCTATCTCTCTCTCTCTCTCTGCCCCTCGCTGACTGACCCTGGACCTGAGCCGAGTCTTTTCTCCTGGAGGAATAAATAGGAGCTGGTTCCAGATCAGATCAGGGCTAATCTGATCCCTGGACACTCACACTCTCACTGACATGCTATCTCTCTCTCTCTCTCTCTCTCATTTGCAGCCAGTCACTAACTGAGCCACGCTCGGATTTACTGGGTTTTCCTCTGGGACTTAGCCGGATTAGAACTCCGGAGCTCCTGATTAGTTTAGGCTCTGTCAATTCTAGATATGCTGCTCTGTACTTCCTACAACTCCAGACTGTTCCTGAAGTCTGCCCAAGATCTCCAGATGAGCTTGAGATCAGCTCGGGTTCCCATGCAGATTGTAGTTTTTGTAAACAGTGGAGTCTCTTTAAATCCCGCAGCTCCAGGTTTATACCACTACTTGGAGTTTTAGGAATTGTAGTTGCGTTACAGCATAGAACCTTTTGCATGATCTAATCTTTAGAGGGTAGCAGTGATATGAAATGGGATCCTCTGGAGTAGTTGCAGATGAGTCTGCCATGTGTGTGCTAGAAGGGTACTAGTCTGTGGAATGGAGTGATGGAGTTCCTCTGGGAAGTGTTGGAGCAGTGTTTGTGATCCAGAACTAATCATCAACACTAGAGAGAGAGAGAGAGGGGGGACGTGGGGACGGAGGGAGATGGATTATTGAGCGAGAGAGTAAGAAAATAAAAGTGCAGGGAAAGAGGGGAAATAGTAAAAGAGTGTTTTGTGAAGAAGAGCTTTTTATAATGGCACTTTTATGTAACGTGGTCTCAGCTGTGGACAGGGCACACACACACATACACACACACACACACACACAATCTCACTGTTGCCTAAGTGCATTTCTCTATTCCGTTTCACTTTCTTCACAAACAGCTATATTTGTCTCTTTTAATGGAGTTGACAGTGGTCTAACACACACACACACACACACATACACATACACACACACATGAACGGACAGGACAAGGTGTGTATGAGTGTGTGGGAGTGGTGGGTGGGGAGAGACAGTAAATCTCATCTCTATATAAAGAACATGGGCTCGGCTTCATGTATTCTTAATATCTGTTCTCCATCCATCCCTGCACTCCTCCTACAGCGATAACCATCCCCACTTAACACACACACACACACACACACACACACACACAGAGAGAGAGAGAGAAAGAGGGAGACTGACTTTTGTGGGTCCTTTATTTTAGACAATTGGGGACACTCAGTCACCCAGATTCATCTTAGTCAAGGAATAGAAACAAAGAAAAAATATATTTAAATAAATAAATATTTAAGTGAAGAGAGAGAGATTGAGAGACAGAGAGATAAAGAGAAAGATAGCAGGCTGTAGAGATAAAAAGAGAGTAGAGAGAGAGAGAGATGGAGAGATATAGAAAGGAGAATAGAGCGGAGGAAGTGAAAGTGGATCAGGACATGGTGTAAAGGAGTCTGAGTTTTCTCTGAAGTTGGAGTGTGTTCTGTGTGTTTGTTTTCTCTGTTTGGGGTCAGAGTTAGAGGTAGTGTGAGGTGTGTGTGTGTGTGTGAGGCACTGACGTCAGTGTGTATGTGTGTGCATGTGTGTGTGAGGTGAGTCATCCAGCTCCCAATGAGATGTCACTTTGCATTAGACAACGAAAGAGGAGAACAGCTAAAATAAACCGGGAGATCTCTCCCTGCACAGTCAGAGAGAGAGAGAGAGAGAGAGAGAGATAGGGAAAGAGAGGGTAAAATAAGAGATGGGGAAGAGAGAAGAAATGGGGCAGAGATACAGACAGAGAAGAAGAGAGACAAAAGTAAGAGAGAAGAATAAAAAAATCTAGAGATGAGGTAGAAAGAGAAAGGATGACAGACAAAATCAAAGGGGAGGGAAGAATGAGAGGGATAGAGAGAAAGGTGGGACAGAAAGAGAGAGAAGAGAGAAAGGGAAAGATGCAGAAATAGAGAGAAAGAAGTTGAAAAGGTTGAGGAAGAAGGTCAAAGTAAGGAAGTGTATCATTTTTATATACTGCTCTTAGACACACACACACACACACAAGCAAAGGGTTTGATGAGGATGAGGAGGGACAGCTTCATCTCTGCTCTTCATCGGCACAGAAATGCAGCGGGTAAAAAAAAAGACAGAGATTATAATCCGAGTGAGTAACAAGATCAGAGACAAAAAAATGTTCCTGGAGAGAGAGAGAGAGAGACAGAGAGACAGAGAGAAAGAGAGAGAGAGAGAGAGAGAGAGAGAGAGAGAGAAAGAGAGAGAGAAAAAGCACAGTAAATATAGTGAGAGAGAAAGTGGATAGAAAGAGGTGTGAGAGAGGATGGATAGGGAGAGGGCAAGAGAGAAAAAGAGGATGTGAGAGAGGTTGTTATTAGATGCTGAGTTCAGGGGATGTCATTTTTGTTTGATCGTTCTTTGTGGTTAAAATGATCTTCTGCTTCATTTACTGAAGATAATGACCAAACAAGGATGCAACAAGCAAACAAGGAACAAATACATAACACCATATTTATAAAACCTTTTATGTTACATATATAAATAATATAATAATACATGTTATTATATACTGTCACTGTCCAAAGAAAAACATACATCTTCATGTTTGTGGATGTTTAGTTTACTACATCATTTGAGCACTGCAGCTGTCCTTCACACTGGACCAATAGAAATGCTCCAAAATGACCTGGAATAAAATCTTTTTACATTGGCTTCCATGGAAAGTTACAAAAGAAAAAGAAGATAATACACTTTTTTTAGTAATGGACTTTACATATACACTGATTAACCACAACATTAAATCCTTGTGTGTGTGTGTGTGTCTGTACAGCTGTGGGCAAATCAGGAGGACAGTGGAGCAGTGGAGGCGGTGGACAGCAGCAGTGAGGTACAGAACGGTCACTCAGAGGCAAGTCCCAACCCCAGCTCCGACTGCATCTGCATCAGTCAGACGCCTCAGAACCGAGACCAGATGAGAGCTAACGTCATCAACGAGATCATGAGCACAGAGAGACACTACATCAAACACCTTAAAGACATCTGCGAGGTAACACACACACATGCACACGCATACATACCCATTGTTTCAGCATCAACTGCAAGAACTGACCATTCACTTGCTGCCTGACATTACCCCCCCTTGACAGGGGCACTGTTACAAAATCATCAGTGTTACTCTCTTCAGTGGTTTTAATCTTATGGCTGTGTATTTTGAAATGTGAACACGTGTGTGTGTGTGTGTGTGTGTATGTGTGTCAGGGTTATCTAAAGCAGTGCAGGAAGAGGAGGGACATGTTTAACGATGATCAGCTAAAGGTCATTTTCGGGAACATTGAAGACATTTACAGATTCCAGCTGGGATTTGTCCGAGATTTGGAGAAACAGTTTAACACAGAGGAGCCACACCTCAGCGAGATCGGACCCTGCTTCCTGGAACATGTAAGTACACACGCACCCATACACACACACACACACACACGCACTGCCAAATTTAAAATTGAAAGAAAAACAAGAAAAAATTAAAATGCAAATACTTTTTTTGCCATTTTCTTTCAAAACGTGTGCGCAAATATCATGAAAAAGAAATACAGGTGGTCCTTGAGTTACGTCAGTCCCGAGTTCCGATGTTTCGTGGTTACGACACATCTCCCATTTACTGTATAAAGTCTTGTTTCGACTTAAGTGGTTTGGCGTCGTAAACGTTGTAACGCAAAAGTCGTAACGCAAGCGTCGTGTTTGGTGTGCTCGGCGGAAGAATACACGGTTACGCGGCTCGGGACCGAGGAGGACAAGTGTTAGGATAGGATAAGTGCTTACAGTATTTTATTTATGTATAGTATGTACGTATGTTCCGACTTACACCGAAAACTGGTTTACGAAGCAACGTAGGAACGGATCAACATCAAGGACCCCCCTGTACAAATTAAATTAAATAACTTTATTTGTAAATTAATTTTTCACTCAAGCATGGCTCAGCACTGACAATATTAAAAAAACTTTTATCATTTAATTTTCAAAACTATGCTGGTTTTTCATAGTCAAATCTAAAATGAAAAAGCTAATGAGACAAAAGAAAATTTAAACACCATTTTGGCTTTGCTTTTTCTTCATGAACTGCATAATAAGAGTCAAAATGAAATACATATATAGCTTTTCATTTTTAAATGCAGTATGCAACAGATGGGACAAAAGTAATTTAAAAATGAAAAATGGATAAATAAAAACCAAAGTGACCATTTAAAATTTGATTTCTGCTCTGTAGGCGTTTTCACTGACAAAAAGAAAAGGGAAAAAAAAGCTGTAGCTGTATGTTTTAATTTCAAATAAAAAAAGAAACATTATTCGTTTTGCATGATATGTATTTGGAGTATGAAATGAAAATCTATTAACCATCTGTTTTTCATTTTTAATATCTGTTTATAAAATGAAAATAATGACCAAAAATTACTGATTTCGTTTTCATTTTCCACTTTTCATTTTCAGGTTGTACAACATGCAAATATATATTGATTAGCAGTGTGTGGTATGGGTGGAATGGGCAGGGCTACCCTCCCTGCTTCTCCTGTGCTGCTTGTGGAGCTGTTGGGCGAATTTTGTCAGTGCTGACCCATGCTTGAGTGAAAAATACACGTGCAAATGAAGTTATTATTATTTATGGCAAAAAGCAATTTGCGTTTTCATTTAATTTTTTTTCCTTTCAATTTCAATTTTGGCAAGATTTACTTCCCATAGACAGGTTCTAGGTCTGGGTGTATGTGTGTGTGTGTATACCAGAAATATATTACGCTGTGGGGACCAAAGCCTGATTACACACTCACGATTTTGGGATATGTCTTCGTCCTTGTGGGGAAAACCAGCTGGTCCCCAGAATGTAATATTTACATGAATATTTAAAGATCTCACTTTAAGGTTGTGTTAAGATTAAGATTGGGGTTGAGTTTTGTATTAGGGTTAAGTAAAGGCTTCTTCTGGTAAACTTAATGGTCTCCTCAAAAGGAATGAAACGAATATATATACAATGTCCTCACAATTCACAAATTTGAATTTGTGTGTGTGTGTTACAGCAAGATGGGTTCTGGATCTACTCAGAGTACTGTAATAATCACGTAGACGCGTGTATGGAGCTTACCCGTCTGATGAGAGATGGGCGGTACCAGCAATTTTTTGAAGCATGCAGATTGGTCCAGCAGATGATTGACATTGCCATCGATGGCTTCCTGCTAACCCCAGTTCAGAAGATCTGCAAATACCCGCTTCAGCTTGCAGAGCTCCTTAAATACACCGTCCAGGAGCACAGGTACCATTCACCTGGACACACCCACAGCACACTCACCTGGACACTCACTCTCTCTCTCTCTCTCACTCTCTCTCTCTCTCTGCCAAAGCATATTACAGAAAATACATAAACATATGGATACAAATACACAAATTACAACAGGGGGAAATGATTCTCTCTCTTTCCCTCGCTCAGTGATTATCGTTATGTTGCTGCTGCATTGGCGGTTATGAGAAATGTAACACAGCAAATAAACGAACGGAAACGGAGGCTCGAGAACATCGACAAAATCGCCCAATGGCAGGCCTCCGTTTTGGACTGGGAGGTGAGATCAAACAATCATATGCTTTCTTTCTGTTACGTTGCTTTGTTTGAATGAACTAATATTAAATGTGCAGCCTGTCTTTTTTTTCAGTTAAATCTCCTTCACATTGTAAAACAGCCAACTTTGCCCCTAGTGGCCTGGATGTGTCAGAGACTTTGCACTTAACCCTCTGTGTGTTCCACAGGGGGAAGATGTTCTAGATAGGAGTTCCGAACTGGTGTACACTGGAGAACTGTCGTGGATTTATCAGCCGTACGGACGCAGTCAAACCAGAGTCTTCTTCCTCTTTGACCATCAAATGGTCATCTGTAAGAAGGTGAGAGAGAGAGAGAGAGAGAGAGAGAGAGAGAGAGAGAGAAAGGAGAAATAACGGGAGAGTGGGAGATAGTGAGTGAGAGAATGAAAAAGGAAGAAAACATTGAGAGACAGACTGAGGTAGTGAGTGAAAGAGAGGAGAGAAGAAAAGAGAAGAGAGTTAAAGAAAGAGAGAGAGAAAGAGGCAAAACACAGAGAAAGACAGAGTGACAGAGGGTAGGAGGAGAAAAACACAGAGAGAGACAGGGAGAGTGAGAGAGCCAGAGAGAGAGAGAAATTGAAAGAGAGACCACAAAGTAGTGCCACTCATTTATATTATGTTTATATTATATATTCTCTGTTTGTTTTGAGCAGGACCTGATCCGGAGGGACATCCTGTACTATAAAGGCCGGATCGATATGGACCGCTATGATGTGGTGGACGCCATCGATGGCCGAGACGACGACTTTAATGTCAGCGTCAAAAATGCCTTCAAACTGAGCAACAAGGACTCGGACGAGATCCACATCTTCATCGCCAAGAAGCTGGAGGAGAAGATCCGCTGGCTCCGGGCCTTCCACGAGGAGCGCAAGATGGTCCAGGAGGATGAGAAAATCGGTCAGAGAACTGGCAAATTTATTATTATTTTTACCATTAATATCTGTCTTTCACATTATCCACTCGCTCTGTTTCGCTAACTTCAATTATATAATAATATATGATAATAACAATAATGTTTAAATTTACACTGGAGACTCTAGACCAGAAGTCATCAAACCCAGATTTTGATCCAGGTTCCAGGCTGGGATTTTACAATGGTCTTCCAGTACAGTGCTATACACGGCCAGTTAGGTTCAAAAGTTGTTGCAGCTATTGTGTAATATAAGCCGACCATTTTAAAATCCTGGCTTGGAAGCTAGACCCAAGGTATGAATTTAATGTCCTCCACTCTAGACCTTGTCTGTGTGTTGTGGACCCTCTGTGGTGGGGTGTATGTTGGGGTCTGTGTGGTGGGGTCAGTATGCCGGGCTTATTGTGGTGGGAGTAATGGATATAGCAGTATCTCCTTTAGTGCATTCTGATGCCTCTATTCATTACAGTAACTGTAAAGACTGACTATAAGTATATGTAGGGGGACTTTATGATTTTTTTAAAAACAGGGCATGGGGGAAGGGGCTGGTGTTTATTGTGGTGAGGAATGTTGTGGCTGGGGGACCAAGGTCTCAGTGTTGTGTACTTTTTACGTAAATTTGTTTAAATATTGATGTTAATTTTCATTCAAATATTTATTCAGGCTTTGAAATATCTGAATATCAGAAGAGGCAGGCGGCACTGACGGTGCGTAGAGTCACCAAACAGAAAGGTAACACATACACACTCACACACACACACACACAAACACAAAATCTTATATCTGTGAATTTTGGGGATATTACTTAGACTTCCATTTAAAATGCTGCTTCTAAGCCATGGCTGAGAGAAAAAGAGAGACACACACACACACACACACACAAACACATACATATATATATATATATATATATATATATATATATATATATATAGAGAGAGAGAGAGAGAGAGAGAGAGAGAGAGAGAGACTTAGTTTGTTACCCATTTACTGAGCCAGGGCTGCGTAAAAAAAGCGTGAAGAGCTTTTTCCAGCATAAAGAGAGTGCAGAGCAGAAACATTCTCTGTATTGAGCCTCTGGTGGTTTACTGGACTGTGCAACTTCTGAATCACAGGGCGGAAGGCTCTCGCGAGAAATACGTAAAGCTTTACGGCACAAATCTCACTGGTGGTTACCTAGCTACAAGAAGAATCTAGCTCGGTATTCCCGGTATGGACATTGTGGCAAAGGGAGCAAGAAGGAGAAAGAGAGAGTAAGTGAGCGAGAGAGTGGCCGTACAAGAATTAATACTGGACTGAATTTACACAACAGAGTGAGCTGAAACAGACATGAGGACACAAGTTGGAGTAGTAACTCCAACTTGCATTGCAACTTGTGTTGGTGAGTTAGTTAGTGATAAGTTTTGTTTACAATAGTGTTATAATCAGGTTTTTGAGAATTACTGTGCAGTGAGCCAGGGTTTGCGGGGCTGCTAAATCTTATCTGGATTAGAGCACTTTTTCTTGTTAGACATAGATTCTGGTAATAAGTGCTTTTCTCTGGTTGCTGTGTGGATTAAATGGCTAGAGTTACATAAATACATAAAATACAATAAAATACACAAATGCTAAATAAACGCATTTATTCATAAACAAACCTTCAAAATAAAGAATTATTTCGCCACACAGTGTAGTCAGTTAACGGTGAGCAACATGAGGACAATGCATAGCAATCAAACAAAATTTGTTCACATATATTCAGGGTTTTTAGTTGGGTAGAAATACATTTATGTTCTCTTCCTGAAGGGACTCTTACTCTAGAGGAGACGCTGCAGGAAGTATTAAACTAGCCCTGGGCTGTGTTTTTAGCCTTTAGCTCAAGAAACTGACTGAATTGCATTTGCTTAACCGAGCACTGTTTTGTCTGTTCATTGATAATTGAATAAAACTGTGACAGTGAACTTCAGTGTTCAATTCATCTATCACATATTTGAGTAGTATTTGTAATAACTATTCCTTCACCAATAGTAGCTAAGCAGTCTAACATAAAAAGTTTGACACTAAACGTAACACCCGTGTCATGATTAGGACTGCTGTTTATATTAACCTCAAATTTCATTAATATCAACAGGGTGTGTGTGTGTGTATGTGTGTGTATTATGAGTGATATATGGGTTTTATCATGTAGTCAACATCATTCGATTACACTGTCCCCAGCTCAACATCGGCTGAAGCTCCGAGAGCCATTTGTGACTAATGTATATATCAGTCTCTCTCTCTCTGTGTGTGTGTGTGAGAGAGAGAGAGAGAGAGTAGGGTGTGTGTGTGTTTGTCTGGAGGGAGAATGTGTGTTAGTAGAAGCCCTAAGTGCCAGTTGTGTTTAAGTGAGTGAATGAGAGAAAGACAGAGAGAGATGGGTGTGAGACTTGATTTCACGACAATACTGTAAACTTGAATTACACTCAGCAGCAGGTAGGGGGAGCTCAGGAGACAAAAAATGCATTCTTTTAAAATCACAAACGTTGCTTTTAATAGTTCTACTTTCTGGAGCAAAATATCTATACGTTTCACTTTGGATATGTTTTATGTTTTGTTATTTCCTCACCTCTTGTAATTAATTGCTTTAACTGTCATTGTAGCTTGCCCATTGGCTGCTGCAGAAGCTCTGCCCTCACTGTGTGTTTTCAGCATGGAACACAGTGTGGAGAAATGAGAGGAATCATAATTTGCAGATATGGACTGCCCCCTCCATTATATTAACCTTGTTTTCAGGATACTGTCCCCCATTTTTGGGGTGTGATGTCTACCTTTATTGGGGCCATAGAAGTGGCTGCCCTGCCTTTTGAGACAGGGCTGACAGTGTAATATAACATTAATGTAGAATGCAGACAATGTGTGTGTGTGTGTATGCAGGAGAGTAAGATCGGATTTCTGGTTATTTCTGAATCTGGATACAGTCTGGGCATCATACGCTAGGTGTGAATAGGCTCAGTATGAGTTGAACCTGTGCATGTTTTTATTCAGTGTCCCCATAAATGTCCCTGTTTGTTTGTTCTTTCAGGAGTTGGCCGGTCTGCACCCCCCTCCTACCCCCCTCCTGTGGACCCGATGAACCCGGGTCAGTATCTGGTTCCAGACGGTTACGGTGGCCATGCAGACGGGTTCGAATATGCCACGAAACGCAGCACATCACCGTTCTGGCAGAACATCAGCCGGCTAGCACCCTTTAAAAAATAACGCTAACACAGTGGAGCTGACCAGAAACAGAACAACACACACACCAACACACACAGAAACAAACAGGAGGAAGAAGAGGGAGTGCCATCTCATGGTGGGGATGGTTTAGGGAGGAGAGAGTCTCACTGAGCAAGAAGACAAGTTTGTCTTGAGCTTTGGCGCCCCCTGCCGGGCCGACTGCACTGAAATATATATACATGACGTAGATCACTATGGAGAAAAGACACAAACACACGCTCACTAACGCACACTCTCAGTATGAGGCACATCTCACACACACACACACTAAAAATGCTGGCCCCAAAAAAATTACTTTGCTAGGATTCAGTACATCATTATTCATGGTAACAATATTAATATCAATATAAACATAATTTTGAAGTTTTTTTAACCAAATAAAAATATTTCCATAATGTTAATATTACACAATATTTTACACAATGCTTCTCAAAACTATGGTCAGACATTACCCATGTGTCCCCAACGTTTACTGTCCTCACTTTCTGTGAGGAGCTTTTAAAGGGGAACGTCTGGTTCCATTCACCTCCACTGTCCATTGTTCTGACTCTGGAAGCTTCTCCAGAGCTAGGAACACTCTCCATCACTGTTTACATCTTAATTCAGAGGATTATGGGGGATTTTTAACATCACTGCTTTCAAACTGTGATAAATAACACACTGAGTCTGAGGTGTTCAGCCTATTGTAGCAAAGGCAATGAAGAAGGAAAGGACAACATAGCACTTTCAGTCAGAATGCTGTATATTGATTGAGGTTACACAGAGGGCGCAACAAGGATGGCAGACACCATAAGCAAACAAAACCAACATCCTTGCACACAAGAAAGCTGCACAAACACAGCCATAATGCAGACTACATCCTCAACAACAAGGTCCATTATGGCCGACTGCAGGGCATGGTGGGAGCAATGCACACAAGGCTCTGTCCCCATTAACTCCACCCAGCAGCATTTCCATTTACACCAAGCAGCTTTACTCATTTGCACATGTCCTGCAAGGTGATGAGTACCAGCTTATCAAACTCAATACCGAAGTATTTAAATGAGGGCCAGCCCTACACACACACACACACACACACACACACACACACACACACACACACACACACACACAGAAAAACACAGTTATTCCGTATATTTGGCACTTGTGCATCCCTTCGGAACCAACCCACGACTCCACCCCTGCTCCTCACCACGTTTTCCTCCAGTGGGGTTTTAGATAAACGAAACGAAACAAAATGAAACAAAACTTTAAAAAAATAAATCAAACTGTGTTTTTCCCTTTCTCTTCAAACGGAGAAGTGTTTTCACCTTTTAAACAACAAAGATACAGCAAACATACAAACAAACAAACGAGAAGAAACCTGATGAAGCACTACACTACTGCAGACGACTCTACGCTCTCTAGCGCCGCCCTGGTGTTCCTCCGTGCACTGTGACTATTCGGGGCATTTCTCTCTCTCTCTCCTTCTCCCTCTCTCTCTCTTCCCCTCTCTCTCTCTTTCTCTCTTTCTCTCTCTCTCTCTACCCCTGCATCACCACTTCTTCGACAGCTGAAAGCCTGGTCGATTCTGCGACACTGGGATTTACGGATTATTTACGTTTTCCCATTTTGCATTTTTCCCTGTGGGTTGTTGGTTCTGCTGCATTCTTCTGTCAGTTCTGTTCTGCATGAAAACAACACAAACAAAACAACAAACAAACAACAAATGTCTGTCACTTTTGTTTTTTTACTATATATGTGCACTTTTATTTGCTTATGGGTCAAAGTCATGTAAACAAACAAAGAAAAAGAAAACAAAAGAATTTTTGTTTTAAAATAAGGAGTTAACATGTTTTTCTCCAGCTGTTTCATTTTCAGCTGTTTCTAAAATCTATATTATACAATATTTATATGATGTTTCTTTGATCTTCCCTTCATTCTTTGTAAACTGATTGATCCTGAACCGCTGCCCAGACTCCAGATTAGTCACATGTTGATTAGTTACTTTATTGAAATAATCAAATAAGTGATATATTATTGACCCAGTCTCTGATCTTGTTTGTATAATTATATCATGTAATTAAGTAAAGGTTTACCTTAAGTTTACGTAATCTAATTACTTCATGATAATACTAATTGACACTGAATTTAAAAAATCCTTATGTCCTACCGAATCAATTTATATGCCATTACATGCTTATACTAACTGCTTAATTCTAGCTGATATTTTTCTAAAGATACTGAATTGACCCACAGGCTTTGATCCAGTTTGATTGATCATTCAAATGATCTATTTGCATATTTCTAAATGATCTTGAATTAATTCACAGACTGTGATATATCCAATCAGTTTTATTTCCATATTTACAGCTTTATTTATGGGATATTGTTTGCCAAATCCTCAAATATTCTCCAACGTTGTGCCAAATCGTTCTGGTTGTCAGATCTTCCCGAGAGCAGGTGCAGATCCCTCGGAGGTGGAGCCCAGGTTTGTGGCTTTCTCAGGCCTCATGTTTTATGTCATTTCAGGCTCTTTTTTGTGTGTTTATTTATTTATGGCTGGGTTTGTTTTTCCTGTTTTCCTCCTCACTAAAGGGACGAGGTTGGGTTTTATGGTATATATATATATATATATATATTTCAGATTTTGTCTGATATCTTTTTGAGAAGATAGTATGTAGTCCGAAATCACAATATTTAAAGTATTAAATATAAAGCATTATTTATTCTATTCTATTATAATGTGCTATTTTTTTCACGTTGACGCTCTTTCTGCATTTTGGAGACAGATGAGGAGCCAAGTGGATTTTCCTCTGATTTTATGAGATTTTAATGAGAAAAGATGAAAGAATAGATAAAAAGATACAAAACCATCAGATAAAGAGTCAGTGAGGAAGGTCTCGGGGTGGAAAATAGATTTCAGTGAGAAATTCTTGAGGGGAAAGGTCCTCAGGGGAAGATCTCAGGGGAAGCTCTTGGTGAATATCTTGGGGAGGAAGATCTGGGGGTGTTGGGGGGGGGGGGGTCTTGGGGAGAATGTCTCGGTGAGGGGGTTTTTGGAGCGAAAGGTCTCGGGGAGAAAGTCTTGAGGAGGAATCTTTGAGGTGGAAGAAAGGTCTTGAGGAGAAAGTGCTGACTGGGAGAAGTGTGGAATTGCACCGTGTGAATAAGTGCCATATGAAAACAATGTTGGTTTATGAAGGAAAATATGAGTTTAATGTTTTAATTTGATCTGATTGATATGAAATCATCATTATTTCATAATAAACTTCGTTATGAACACCACAAAGATCAACTGAGCACAACCCCCCCTCTGTCTCATTATTATTTACAAGATTAGCATCATTATCAAAGATTGTCATTATCTCTATTAAATAACATTAATGCAAAATCGCTGTAGGGTCCCTGGGTCCTGGATGGGATCCTCTCCTTGGGTCACTGTCTGTGAGGAGTGTTGTGTGTTCTCCCTGTGTCTGTGTGGGTTCCCTCTAGATGCTCTGCTTTCCTCTCACAGTCAAAACACACATGTTGTAGGTGGAGTGAATGTGTGAAACTGTCCACAGGTGTTTGAGTGACTGGGTGAGTTTGTGTATAAAGTATGCAGAGCAACAGGTGGACTACAGTCTGTAATTGTAGAACTACAATGAGCAAGATAAAAGAGAAGAAATCAGTGACACTGTTTACTTCGTCGATTTATTTTTGAAGGTCCAGTTGTGGTGAATTGATTGTGAAATGCAGAGCCGAATGTTAGCTGCTTTTAGCAAAGACACACACACACACACCCACACACACACACACACACACACATTTTAGCTCCATGAACTGAACACAACCCTTCATTTTTTTAGGCTGGTTTTAAACACGGATGACATCACAGTGACAGTTCTGCTCTTGTGCTTCTACTTGTAATGTCTTGGTGATGATGATGATGTCACAGTGTCCTAATGATGTCACAAGATGATGATGATGATGATTATGTAACAGCAGTTTGGCGATGTCGTGCAGTCACGACTGTGTCACAGTGTGTTAAGCCAGTGTTAATAACCACATTAAATACACACAGCTGGACAGGCGGCTACAGCAACTCCACTTTAATGGTGTAGATTTTTTGTTGCTAAGCAAAGTCCCTAAACCTTACATCACATGGCAACACTTCCAAACACCTACACTTTAGACGGTGTGTACCAGATGGAGAGTCAACGTTGTTCCAATCAGCGCCAGTGTTAAAAGTATTAACTCGCAGTATTAGCTCGTCTGAGGAGAGTCCTCTCGTCACAGGCTAGGGTCTGCTAGAATTTTAAAAATATACTTTACAATGCAAATATATACATAAAATACATTAAAAAACCACTGCCAGAGGAAGTGAGTAACACTGATGATCTGGTTACAGTGCCACCTGTAGAGGGGGGTAGTGTCAGGCTGTGTATGAATGGTTCCAGGACAACAGTCGTTCTTCCTCTAACCACTTTGTGTCTGTACTGACCACTAAGAACACATCCCAAGACCACAGTTTTGGAAACTGATCAAGACATTATAATCATCACAGTGTGGCCCTCAGATCCTTACACTGATCATTTCATCAACTTCAAGAACTGACCATTCACTCACTGCCTGACATTCCCCCCCTCGAAAGGGAGCAGTGTCACCAGAGAGTAATCTCTCAGCAGCTGTGTGAAAATGTTGCCAGGTGAAACTGTTTATAAATCTATCCAAATCAAAACTAACATAGTCCTAATTTAAATAAAGCAGATGTGAGAGTTCTGTCTTCATCACTGTAGCCGCCTCCCGGCTGTTAGTGTTTAACGTTTATGATTACAGCAGAAAGGCATCAGTTTAATCTCAGTCTTAAAACAGAAAGAAAATGAAAACAGCACATAATACCCAACATGGCCACTATATTGGAAACACCTCTCTTACAGCGTCCCCTTGCTGTGTATCCACACTTTCGCCTTTTTTAGGTGTTCGTTCAACTTCTGAGAGCAATTGCACTTAGTTATCATTTATATATTAAAGACTTTAGTATTAAAATGGACACCATGCACAATGCCAAGTGTGGGATAGAGGGGTATAAACCAACCCTCTCTAGACATTCCCTATAAATACCCTTCATTTGTATGAAAACATTAGGTGTGAGGTGTCCTGAAACATTTGTTCATAGAGGGCACAAAGTAGGGGTTTTCAATAAAGTGTCCAGTCAGTGATTACAAGTCCTTGGAGCTGCAGCAGACATTTAGAGCAAATCAGAGCAACCAAGCAATGTCCAGAATTTATAAACTCCTCACAGTGAGAGGCTGAGGTGCGTTTGCAGTGATATTAACCCCTTAATGCTTAAACTAAGTGGACTTCCAGGTCTGAATTAGGAGCTTCCAAGTCTCCCGTCTGAGTTTCTGCCCAGTCTGTACCTGACGCTCAAGAAAATGAGGCTCTGTTGAAAACTTGAGCAAATTTTATAGAAATTGTTAAACCTGGTCTTTATCCACTGCATTTAATGGTCTGTTTTTAATTATATGATGTGTCCAAAAGTTTGCAGACAACTCTTGTAATGGGTGCAGTCAGCTACTTTAAGGGGCATCCAGTGTGGACACAGTGTTTATAATTTTTTGAAAAAAGAATGAGCTGAAATTCCAGCTGCTCATGAGCCTAATGGTGCTTTTACACTGCATGATACCTACTCTACTGGATTGTACTGGACTATACTGGACTCTATTCTCTGTTTGGTCTCTGGTTGGTTTCCCAATCCCACAGCCCCCCGAAATGTATTGGGTGTTGTCTCTAACAGAAACAGCAGTTTTGGAAAATGCAACAAAGGCGGTAATGTTAAGCTGTGTTAATATAGGACTAAACACAGCTCAGAATTTTTTCCTTCCTTGTTGCGGTGTCCAGCTCTCGCTGGATTTTTTATCAGTCACTGATCCATTACAAAAAACTGAGTAATTTTATGAGTTGAATAAAAACAAGCTATAGCTTAGAGATTTTACAGGTGGTGGGTTTGTGCTGGATATCTGCACTGCATGGCGTACAGTGAATACTCTCTCTGGCCAATCAGTGCTCTTCACCGTTTACACGTCGCGGTTTAGTCCCTACTCGGCTCGCATGGAACCACGAGAGAGCAGGGAATAAAAAAGAACCCAGTTCCAGGACCAAAATTTACCTGAGAAGCAGAAAAGCAGAGTAGAGTCCAGTGGAGCAGAGTAGGGACCATGCAGTAGAAAAGAGCCATAATGACACCCAGCACTGGGCTGCGGAGCTGTGAAACAGCATTCTCTACATTCAGTACATTACATTCAATAGCTGACATCATTAATGCTCTTGTGGCTAAATGCTATCAAATCCTCACAGCAATGTTCCTTTATCTAGAGTGAAGCCTCCCCAAGAGAACTGAGGATATTACTGCAGTAGGAGAGGAACACACTTCTGTTTAACTTCCTTCATTTCTGTAGAAACACTGGGCATCTATATAATTTTGGCCATATAGTGTATTTTCTAGAAAGTTCCTCTAAGTCCAGACTGAGTCTGTTCTGCACCTAGTTGGTGCCAGTTGTTTGTGGACAGGGCTGGTGCCGTCTCATAGTTTAGACTTTAGACTGTCGTATGTCCTTCCACTCTGTCTTGGTGTTCTGCAGAGCCTGGGTCTTCTTCTCGTCCACCTGGACATAGTCCACTCTCTGTTCGTCCAGCAGAGGCTTCTGGAAATAAACAAACAAGCAAAGGAATGAATACTTTGCTTGAATGAATGAAGTCTTTTCATATCTGTCTGAACCATACAGTACATGACATCAGAAAATATACAGTGCCATTTTTTCAATATATAAACAGTTTTCTCTGTATATTTTCTCTTCATTTCTCATCCCTATTCTCTACCCCTTACTTCCCTTCTCACATCTCCTCACTTCTTGTCTTGACTTCTTCTCATCGCTTCTCTAATCTGCTCTGTGCACCTCTTCTATACTGTTGTTTTGTGTTTTTTTCCATGGTATTCTGTATGTGTCACTATTTGTATATGTGTGTGTGTTTATGCTGAGTCATTTGCTGACTCAGTGCCGATGCTGAGAAGAAACTGCCTCGTCGTCGAGATTAAAACTAACACACAAGCGGAACTCGCAGCTCTTACGTAATGACGGAAACCATCTCTGACCATTCACTGATCACTGGACATTCATTATTCAACATCAGCGAGGACTGGACTTTCAGAGGGGTTCGCTGCGGGAGTGTTGATCATTCCGGGGTCCGCACTAGCCATCACAAAACTAGTACATCATCTGCCGCACTGAGGGGCTGAGCATTGGTCTAGATGTTGTCTACAGAACTACTTGCATGACCCCCCAGGAACCAGAGGGTCAAGACCAGCAGGTTAAGAACCCCATTGACCCTATAAGTGATTCCAGATCTAAGTTGGATTTCTGTATGGCAAAAATGATGCAATTTTTGATATTTTTTCCTAATGATCCAGAACGAGATCATCATCACAAACAGCACCAAACTGGCAACCTTTGTACCTTTAAGACAGGTGAGGGGGAGGCAGAGTTAAAGTCCAGAGACAGGTAATCCAGGTGTGAGCGTCTGAGCCAGGGAACGGAGTCGCAGCCAGGAAACTGCCAAACACACACACACACACACACACATATAGAATATATCAAATGTCTACACAACTCAATTAAATGCCAAGATTTTGTAACAAAAACTAATTAGAATAAGATGAACTGATGGTGTTGTTGTTACCGTAGGCGTGACGCCTCCTGCTTCATGTTCAGAGCCATTTAGGCCCCGCACCCATCGTCTATCCAGTGGAACACAGTGAGTGGAGGTGCTGCATTAAATAAATAAACACAATCAAATAAATTAACAAAACACACACACAGGGCAAAAACAATGAGGATAAAATGAACATAGAATAAGAGAAAAGAGAAAGAAAGAATCAGACTCAGAGAGAAAAAGTGAGAGGAGAGAGAAAGAGAGGAGGAGAGAGAAAATGTCAGACAGAGAGATTGTGTGTGAGAGAAATACAAATGAGAAAGAAAGAGATAGAGATGGTTGAAGAAACAGAAAACAGAAAGAAAGAGAGAAAACGAGAGAGCGAGATGAGAGGATGAAGGATGGTGTGACAGATGATTGTCATTTTCTTGTCGTCTTTTCTGCTCACCCTGGCTCCGTCAAGGCTCGGGTCAGCGGGTGGTGTGAGGGAAACTCTCGGATGGTGGACAGACCTCGGAGGTCAAGGGGCGGCGGCCTCTCTGTGGAGCCAATCAGAAACAACAGGGGTGTAAAACCAGCCAAAATGCCTTTGTGAGAAACTTGGTGGAGCTCCATCAACCCAGGGAACGCCGTTCCAGTTTCCCACAAACTAAAGACCACACAAAACCAAAGCATTCTGACCGTACCACGTCTCCTGGGCTTGGGTTTCAAACTGCGGTTGATTGGAGGAGGCTCCAGGTCAGGGGTGGGAGGAAGAGGGGATTCTGCTTTCCCATTGGTCAGGAGGGAGGCTGGGACCGTGGGGCTCATGGGGATGTAACCATTAGATGCAGCGTCTAAACAGTTCGCGGTCGGAGATGCCATGGGCACGTACGTGTCTTCGGATTGGTTCTCTGGCACAACGTTGGCCAATAATATGGGCTATAAATAGACAAAGAGAGAGGTGCAGTTAATAATTGTTCCTACCCTGATTCAAGTGACATCTATTGGCCAGAACAGAGATTTTGTAGCAAACCTATATTAAAAATGGCTGGGGTAAGGGGAGGGGGACATCCTCTCTATGGAGTGTAAACTGCTTCATTCAGGGACAAGAGAGCAGGTTAATTCGTATTTCATTAAAAACATTTACTGCCTAAATATTAGTAGCTAATTTCTGTTTGAAAATTGACTGACTGTACTTTAACATATTTTAATAAACACCAAAATTATTTCAACAGTTTTTGTTTGATATTCAGTCGTACGCTGAAGTTTCAAACATCTTCTGTGCTGCAGTTTCATCCCGGAATTGTTATATCTTTTTAATAAATGTATTTTTGGTGTAATAATGGTGTAGTACCTGTGTATTAGAGGTGTAGGGGTCAGCTGTGTGTGTTGATGTGGTTGGTGTGGTACAGTGGTAACACCATTGGCTCCCATGTGAGAGACCTAGGTTCGATTCCAGGTCTGGGCAACCAGTCTGTGCTACACCAATAAGAGTCCCTGGACAAGACCCCTAACACTGCTTTGGCCTACCTGTAATACCAGTAACCTTGTAAGTCGCTCTGGATAAGAGCGTCTGCCAAAAGGCCATAAATGTAAATATAAAATGTGTTTACTCCTATTTGTGTGTTTGTTTACTCCTGTTCAATATATGTATGTTTACTCGTGTCCACTGTGTGTGTGTGTGTGTGTGTGTGTGTGTCATGTGGTGTTGAGGCACATGAGTGTCAGTCATTGTGTCTTCAGCTGGAGAAGGGAAAGTGTGTGTTTGTTTACTCCTGTCCAGTTTAATCCTGTCTAATGTTTGTGTGTCTGTGTATTTACTCCTGTCCAGTGTGTGTGCGTTAACTCCTGTCCAGTGTGTGTGTTTACCAAGTTGAGGCTCAGTCTTTTGTTGCGAAGTCCTTTAGAGGTCAGCTCGAATTCTGTGGAAATGTCAAAAGACGAATAAACGTCACTGATTTTAATACACTAACACACACACATACACACATACAATGATGACTCGTGCTGCTTCCAGTAAAGCAACTGTTTCCACACACTTCTCTGTGTCTGAGGTCATGTGTGTGTGGTGAAGGGGTAAGCGTGAAGTTGCTCATCCTGTGTGTCTGTGTTTGTGTACATCTACATACTTTCCAGGACAAGTGAAATTTTGTGTGTGTGTGTGTGTTACCCCTTCTAAAGTGCTCCATGCCAGACACTGATGTCCTCCGAGGGAGGATGCTGTTCTGCCCTTGGTTGTGGATGGTGTCTTCATTGCTGTGATGATCTGAGAGGTGTGTGGGTTTCGGGGGGAGTGGGGGTGGAGTGTATGTGTCAAGTGAAGAACAGAAGGGGCGATCAAACCGAAACACGTTCCCAGAGGTGGAGAATACTGGCGGACAGGAGGGGGCGCTGCTGAAAGGTGAGGGGGACGGGTCTGTTACCACGGGAGAGATGAAGGCATCCTCAGACACGTTCTCTAATGAACTCTGCTCAAAGGAACGCTCCGAGTTTGACACACTGTCGCACCTGAAGGACAAAGACAGTCTTGTTAATGAATGAATGAATGAATGAATGTCCACCAGAGGGACAGAATTGGATATGCTGTCCCACCTGAGGGACACAGATAGTTTCGTCAATGAATGAATGAAACAGTTTGGTTAAGGTTATGATTGAGCGTTGGTGTTAGCTCATCCCAGATGGTTGCTAATTTGTAGCTATGGTGTCCCATGTGGTTTCTAAGGTATTGTACGGCTGTAGCTGTGGTGTCACAGGTGGTTGCTAAGGTGGTGCTTGGCAGTTGCTAAGTTGTTGCTAGACAGTTGCTCTGGTGCCCAAGTTGGTTGCTAATGTGCTGCTAGGCTGTTGCTATGGTGCCCCAGGTTGTTAAGTTGTTGCTATGCTGTTCCAGGTGGTTGCTAAGGTGTTGTATGGTTGTATCTGTGGTGTCCTAGGTGGTTGCTAAGGTGTTGCTAGACAGTTGCTATGGTGCCCAAGTTGGTTGCTAAGGTGTTGCTTGGCTGTAGCTGTGGTGTGTCAGGTGGTTGCTAAGATGTTGCTAGGCTGTTGCTATGGTGTACCAGGTGGTTGCTAAAGTGTTGCTTGGCAGTTGCTATGGTGTATTAAAGCGTCCCAGAATTAATTTCATATTCATGAGGTGCTGTGACGATGCAGCCCAGTGGGTGGGGCTTACCTGTTGATGCACCTCCTCCCCGTCTCACACTGGGACAGGAAGAGGTAATCCAACGGTGGAGTGCCGTCTGACTCAGTGGGTGTATCCCTGACTGCAGCGTCACCGTTGGTGACTTCATCCTGATTGGCCGTGAAGGGGAGGTGGGTAGAGAGAGCTGGAGAGGGCTGCTGAGAGGAGGGAGTGTGAGCCAAACTATCCACCGACTCTGAGAGAGAGAGAGAGAGAGAGAGAGAGAGAGAGAGAGAGAGAGAGAGAGAGAGAGATTAAAAGGAATAATAATGGATAATGAAAAGGAAGAAATGAAAAGGAAGAGAGCGAGATTAAAAAAGATAGAAAATGAATGCAAGCGTAAAATACAAGTCATTTACACAGAAAGAATAACACTGACAGAAATATGCAGTGGAAGAGATTATGAAGGGAATATGGAAAAATTGAATAAAGATAAGGGACAGAGAGAGAAAAAATACAGAACGATAAATAATAAGACATCAAAGGGACATAAAGAAGAAAAGAGAGAGAATGAAAATGGGTAGAGAACGAGAGAGACATTCAAATGAAATAAAATTATTGTATCAAAAATAAGTACGAGAGACTATGTGTTGTAGTGACAGAGAGCGCCCAGCAGGTGGCACAGTGCCCAGTAAAACGTGACTCAATGCAGTTCAACTCAAAAGTGACATTTCTTTCTTTCTTTAAAAACTGACCTTTCCCTTGTCCAGCTGAACACACAGCGGCTGACTGTCACGTGCCTCAACACCGCACAACACATGACACACACACACACTACTTTTAGAGAAATGAAAGTGTGTGTTTGTGTGTGTGTGACTACACAATCACAACACAACGGACACTGTCCTTAGTTTCCTTGATTGTTTTCATGAGCTGCACAGAGCCTAAGGTACTTATGCCCAATGCCAAGAGTTCCCCAGAAGGGATGTACAGCTGTGGAACAGAGGAAATGTGTTCTCTGGAGGGATGTAGTTCCTCTGGGATGAGTTGGAGTGGTGTGTGTGATCCAGAACTAATCACTTACACCAGTCTCTAAACCTCACTGATGATTATGAGGCTGTCTAGAGTGAAGCTGTCTCAAGGAGGGAGTGGAATGTCCACAAACTTTAGGCCACACAGTGAATATGGCAGTTTTTCAGTTGTTTGAGAGTTATCAGAGCAGGGCAACTTTCAACAACAGGGTATTTGCATTAGAGTGTGTGTGTGTGTGTGTGTGTGTGTGTGTGTGTGTGCGATTTGCATGCTGTAGCTGGTTCCTGTGTTTATGATTTTGTGTGTGTGTGTGTGTGTGTGTAATAGAGAGAGTCTTACCCCAATTCCAAACAGAAAGTAAAAACCAGCTGCTAATATTTCCCACGCATCTATTGATACACCCCGGACGTTTTACACAAACACACACACACACACACAAACACACACACACACACACAAACACACACACACACACACACACATTGGTTTGCTATAATCATGAGGAATTAATGCTCATAATTAATAATTAATGCTACACATAACCCTAACCTTAACCTCTGTAACGCAAAAATAAATAATTTCACTCTTAATTTATCACATTAAAGCACAATATTTTGAAAAATGATGTAAAAATAAATTATATTAAAGGACCAAATAATGGCCTCAAAATACCACACAATGAAAGATACTCCTACCCGAGCGAGGTCCTCACAAATATATAAAAACACACACAGACATGAGCAAAAGTTTGTGTACACCTGCTTGTCTTCATTCTTTTCAGGGCGTTAATCAGGAGTGTGTTCCTCTTTTCACTGCAGAACCACTCTTTGCTCCTCTGGGAGACTTTGGTCTAGACGTAGTGGAGCTGTGAGGATTTGATTGTGTTCAGCCTCATAATCATCAGTGAGCCTTAGGGGCTGGTGTTGGTGATTAGATCTGGATCACACACACCACTCCAACTCATCCCAGAGGAGCTCCATAACGCCAGGCAACACAGTTCCATTGTTCCACACACCAGAGGAACTCCATCTTTCCAGAGAGCATGGTTCCATTGGTCCACAAGCCAGAGGAACTCCATAACTCCAGAGAACACAGTTCCACTGTTCCACACACCAGAGGAACTCCATAACTCCAGAGAACACAGTTCCACTGTTCCACACACCAGAGGAACTCCATCACTCCAGAGAACACAGTTCCACTGTTCCACACACCAGAGGATCTCCATCACTCCAGAGAACACAGATAAACTTTAAATACATCTGGCCAACAGTTGACAAGTTGACATTGGGCATGGTGACCTTAGGCGCATGTACAGCTGCTCCTGAGAGTCTATTTCTATTGGTTAGTGCTTGTCTATAAAGAATATATATATTTCCACATAGCTGTCATGTTTTTTTTATTTGTTTTTGTGGAAGTGTGTGTGTATTGTGTTGGTGGGAATACACACTGTCCCTGTTCAGTTTTAAAGATGGTGCGTGGTTTATTATTCTGAGAAGTAGCCACCCCACCCTCGTGTGTGTGTGTGTGTATGTGTGTGTGAGAGTATGTGTGTTTTGTACACATTTACCAGCTTAAAATTTCTCATGGTTCCAAAGTTTGCCAAACACTGCCTTGCTTTTGTTGTGTTAAAGAAACACAAACTCTTACTCTCTCTCTCTCTCTCTCTCTCTCTCTGTTTGTGCATGTGTGTGCTGTGTAAAACTCTCTTAACTAAGTATCTGTCATCGCTCTGTTATCTTTTGGTATAATGTGTAAACTTGTGGTTTCTGTGTCTAATCTCTGAGATGTTGTGTGTGTGTGTGTGTGTGTGTGTGTGTGTGTGTGTGTGTGTGTGTGTGTGTGTGTGTGTGAACTTGTATTGTTGCATGCTTGCTCTAGCTTATGTGTCTACAATAAAATTTAAAAAGCAATTCTCTATTTCTCTATCTCTCTCTCTGTTTGTGTGTGTGTCTGTGTGTGTGTGTGTGTGTGTGTGTGTGTTGTCAGTGCTTGTCCCTCTCATGTCAATAAAACCTATTTGAATATGAATTTGAATGTGTGTGTGTGTGTGTGAGAGAGAGAGAGAGAGAGACAGAGACAGAGAGAGAGAGAGAGAGAGAGAGAGAGAGAGAGAGAGATGAAGGATGGACTTGAATATTAACACAGGAGCTTGACTGAACCAGAATGGACCAGCGCAGAACGGACCTAATGTCTCTCTTTCTCAGTGAAATGTTAGCTGCGGACGCCTCTGACTCTGATAAACCTGCTTCAACACTTTCTTCCGCCGAAGACGTCTGGTGGAGTATCTCTAGGTGTTCTTAAGGTACATAGATATAGTACAGATGTTATAGATGTACAGATGCTGAACATGTACAGGAGTTAATGCAGGTTCAATTACAAGATAGGAATGGGTTTGCACAGAGAGCTGATATTACCTTGAACAGGTAAATTTATGGTTAATATATTGTCCCAGTGTTACCTGTGGTGTTCTGATGCTGGTCTGAGGTGAAAGTCTAGTACAGATGTTATACAGTGTTGTACAGGTACAGGCATTGTACAGATGTTATATGTGTATAGAATATCATAAATATAGCTGTGTTTGTACAGATATTGTTAGCATACAGTTTAAAAATGTGTTCTGTACTGTGTTATGGTATAGTGCAGGTGTTTTAGGTTACTGAGCTACAGGTGTCCAGGTAGTCTCAACTGTGCTATTTTTATAGTACAGATGTTGTGCAGGTGTTGTCAGTGGTGGGTAGCCAAAATTGTACTCAAGCCAATTAATTACTTGAGTAAGAGTAAAAAGTAAAAAGTGAAAAACTACTCAAGTACTGAGTAACTGCTGAGTAATCTCTTTGTTTAATAATCAGGACTTAAAATAATACACCTGAATACACAAAAATATAAAACAGAAATGAACAAATTCAGAGCCGGAGAATATCTTTTAAACAAGTAAAACAATAATAAATTAAATCTCTACAAATGAAAATAAATTAAATTCAGCCACAATAACTTGTTTGTATAATTGTGTGTGTGTGGTTTTGTGTATTTACATGTTCACTAACAAAACAATGGGCTCAATAGGCAGAGATTATTTTGTCTCTGCAATTGTACTGTGCTTCTGTGCTCGTTTCCGCCTGTTTTTGCCGCTGGGATTTTGTGTGCAGTCATGTGACGGCTTGGCTCTGTTTGATTGGTGAAACAGAGTCAAATGTTGCTAGTGGCTACATTTGATTGGTGAGACGCAGTCATGTGACAGAGCCTCTGTTGGATGTCTCGAAAAAAACAAAACAAAACAAAGAGCTTGTGCATTGGACAGATTGGTAAATGTAAACGTAGTGCGTTACTATCCACCTATGGTTGTTGTACAGGTATAGTGCAGGTGTTGTGCAGGTGTTGTGTAGGTGTTGTGAAGGTATAGTGCAGGTGTTGTACAGGTACAGTTCAGGTGTTGTACAGGTGTTTTACAGGTATAGTGCAGTTGTGTTACTGGTGTATAGCTGTTGTACAGGTATAATGCAGGTATTTTACAGTTATTGTGCAGGTGTTGTACAGGTGTTTTACAGGTATATTGCAGGTGTTTCACTGGTGTTATGCAGGTGTTGTACTGGTGTAAAGGTTTCTACAGGTACAGTGCAGGTGTTGTACAGGTGTTTTACAGGTATATGGCAGGTGTTGTACCGGTGTTTTACATGTATAGAGCAGGTGTTGTACCAGTGTTGTGCAGGTGTTGTACAGGTGTTTTACAGGTATAGGGCAGGTTTTGTACCAGCGTTTTACAGGTATAGGACAGGTGTTGCACAGGTGTTTTACAGGTATAGTGCAGGTGTTGTATTTCTCACCTATGCTGTCGTTGAGAGCAGAGAAAGTACAGATTTGGCCGATGTTGCGGACCCAGCTGTTCATCTCCTCGGCCGTTTTGGCCAACAGGTAGAAGACACGGCTTGCCGTCTTCACTACAAACAGGTGCTGATTGGGCAGGTGCCGTTTGAAAGGACACATCTCCGTCTGCACGGTCACCTCACACTCCTGCAGGTCAATTGTCCTGATGGGCTTCCGTGAGCTTTTACTGCGGAAATATTCCAAAACATCAGGATCCCCACTCATCCGACCTCTCCGGAGGACAAACCACCGTTTCCGCCATGACTGAGAGAGAAAGAGAGAGAGAGAGAGAGAGAGAGAGAGAGAGAGAGAGAGAGAGAGAGAGAGAGAAAGAGAGAGAGAGATGATATTAGTACTCTGTATATTGTGATACTTAGATACTGTAAATGTTGTTGGCTAATGTCTATTAATAACACACTTTCAACAGAAACGCTTGCCCTCTTTTGCACACACGCACACCCACACCATTTCTCTCTGTCCTATGTCTGTCCGTATATTTCAGCCATTTTTTTTTACTTTTCAGCATATTTCATCAGTGAAACCACTGCGTAACCGTAGTAACAGCATGAGAGCGAGAGGGAGAGAGAGAAAGAGAGGGATACACAGGGAGAGAGAGAGAGTTAGTGTGTGAGAGAGAGTGTGTGAGAGAAAGAGGGATACACAGAGAGAGAGAGAGAAAGAGAGGGATACACAGAGAGAGAGAGAGAAAGTGAGAGAGAGTGAGAGAGTGTGTGTGAGAGACAGAGAGAGAGAGAGAGCCAAGAGAGAAAGAGAGACAGAGAGAAAGAGCGAGACAGACAGATTCTAAATTCTCTCTATCATTCTTTCCATTCTTTTCATGCCTCTTTCCTTTATTTCTCCTCCCTGTGTCTTTCCCTTTCTATATCACTCTATCCTTCCTATCTCTCTCTTTCTCTCTCTAACTCTCTTTTTCTCCTCCTCCTCCTCTTTGCTTCTACATAGTTGTGTTGGGTTTTCTCTCAGGGTCACTCTGCTCTGTACCTCATACAAACACACGCACACACACACACACACACACACACACAGAGAGAGAGAGAGAGAGAGAGAGAGAGAGAGAGGAAACAGACCGTGGGATGTAACCGCTGATGGTGAAGTGTCACTAACGGTCATATGTTCAGTTAGAAGCACTCAGTGTGTGTGTGTGTGTGTGTGTGTGTGTGTGTGTGTGTGTGTGGGTGTGTGGGTGTGTGTTTTCTACTATATCTGTGCCATATTCATATTAGATCCTCATTCCCTTCTTAAATTTTAAGTTCTTTAACTTTAAGTTTTACAGTTATGATAAGCTGTGTTCCTCTGACCACTTTGGGTCAGTACTGACCACAGCACACCGGGAGCACCTCAAAAACACAGAAATTTGGAGACCGACCAAAACAGAATATACATCACAGTGTGGCCCTCGGATCCTTACACTGAATAGTTCTCCCGCTCCAACATCAACATCAAGAACTGACTGTTCACTCACTGCCTGATACACCCCCCACCCTCCACAGGGGGCTCTGTGACCAGATCATCGATGTTACACATGCCACCTGCCAGTGGTTTTAATCATAGTATCAGACACACAAGGAGATACAAGGTCATCGCATGAGAATAAAACACCGCAGCAGTAAAGCTCACACAGGAACGCCATTCCCCCATTACATCCAAACAACTTATTACTAATAACTCATTAATACTGAGAGTCTTAATAAACAGTTTGCGAGTTCCAACATCAGCCAAAAATGATCTGGAGACAGGGGAGGTGAACTCCGAGGAGGTTGGGACCGAGTTCTGGGAGTCTTTGCAGTGACTCATAGTCTGAGTCTGTCCAATCACAGCACTGGACCTGCATTTATGTGAGAGTGCAAAGACGAGGTTACACACTGAAGAACAGACACAAGATGTGCGGAGAAATAAGAGCACTGAGTAAAAATGGAGAAAACGAGAAAGAAGAGGAAAAAGAACTGAGAGAAAATGGCTAAAAACCAGAGCTTCTGCTCCTCACTCCCCACTGCTGTGTGCTCGGGTCTGAGTGAACAGCGAGCGGCTCATTATCATTTAAAGGAACAGGCACTGAAAGCGGACAGGGCTGAACAGGGCTGTTTAGAGAACACTGCTGTGGAGCTTGTGGGGTTCTAACCAAAGCAGTTCTACTGTAGATCATATGTGATCATGATCTATTAAATCAATAAATAATTGTTATTTATTACTGAATAATTTGTGAAAAACACAGACTATTAAATATTAAGGTTAATTGCTGGAAGATAAACTGGGACTGTGGCGGTCTGTGAATAGTTTGGTGTGTTCTCCCTGTGTCCTCGTGGGTTTCCTCCATGAGCTCTGGTTTCCTTTCACAGTCTAAAAACACACTGGTAGGTGGCACCCCCTCCAGGGTGTGTTCCCGCCTTGCGCCCAGTGATTCCGAGCGGGCTCTGGACTCACCATGACCCTGAACTGGATAAAAGCGCTTACACGTAATAAATGAATGAACAAACTGGGAGAGGAAGGTGTTAAACAAATAAGGTAAGGGTTCAATAAGTATTAAAATACATATTAATATTGATTAATGGCTATTAAAAAAACGTTAACAATAATTAATTATTCAACAGTGTGGAGAGGAAGTGGTTAATGGGGCTTTTGATGTTTGTTGAAGAATCAAGGTCAGGGGTGTAGGTTTTATCAAGGCTAATGTGTGTGTGTGTATTCTGGGGAATGTGTTATGCTAACCACACTGAGGTTGTTCTGGTCACGCTACATTACCGAGGAAGATCTGCTACAGTCTCTTCTCCACTGTGTGTGTGTTAGTGCAAGAGAAAAAGAGAGAGAGCAGAACCACTCGTTCTGTTCCCAGCATTCTGCACAAACAGGAAATTACAGACCCACAGACCTGCGCACTTGTGTGTGTGTGTGTTAGAGAGAAAAAGTTTGTGTATGCACATGTCTTTCTTCATGTATCTATCTGTATCTAAGAACAGCACAGCGCTATGGGTCTGAAAGGATGTGGAGGGGAGAGAAGAACAGCTCAGTGCTGTGGGTCTGAAAGGACGTGGAGCGGAAAGAAAAACACCTGTGCTGTGGGTCTGAAAGGACATGGACGGGAGAGAAGAACACCTCGGCGCAGAGATAAAGATTTGAACCTTTACCATATTTTAACTGTACCGAAGGTTCCTCAGTCACGGGAAGTGTGAGTGTGACCCAGGAGTTCAGTTCAGGCCATTAACCGTTACACTCACACACACACACACATCTGCTCTTAAAGCACCAGTTCTTAAAAAAATCAAACAAACACAATGTCCCTTTTAGCCAATCGAATGAGCTGAGGGGCTTTACACTCGTATATGACCTTAGACTCATGAGCAGCTGCTCCAGATCATTCCAATTTATTTCTAAACACACTGTGAACTTCAGACACCTGAATTCACTCTTTTTACAGTATGTCTATAATTGTTTGGACACTGCAGCAATACAGCTGCATACAACAGAAAACATCCAGCAAACAGCATCCTGTGGTCAGTGTCCTGTGTCCACGGGTGTAGGACTAGAGGACGACCAGCACAAACTGTCCAGCAATAGATGAGCTACTGTCTCTGACTTTACATCTACAAGGTGGACCAACAAGGTAGGAGTGTCTAACAGAGTGGACAGTAAGTAGACAAAGGGCTTAAAAACTCCAGCAGCACTGCTGTGTCTGATCCACTCGTACCAGCACAACACACACTAACACACCGCCGCCACATCAGTGTCACTGCAGTGTCGGTCCTTCTTTGCTTTTACTGGACTGTTTTGGCAAATTATATTCAAGGTATACACACACACACACACACACACACACATACACATATGCCCTAATACACAGACACACACATACACACACACACACACACACACACACACAAATACGCACTAATACGTAGATATACTAATACACACACGTTTCTTTTGCTTTTTTTGTTCTCAAATTCAGGGAAATGAATTCTAGTACTTCCTTATTTATAGAAAACAGATACTCTCTCTCGCATACACATGCACGCACAGGAAACTCTCCGCCATTTGCTGAACTGAACATCTGTAATGTTACTATTTACAGTGATAACAACATCAAATTTGACTGACCTGAAACACCACACAGCGTCCAGCACTAACTCACACTGCCAATCAGCACGCCAGATTCTGAAAAAAGTGTTCGGATTGGTAAACGGACACTAATTACCTACATGATGATATTTGTACACAAAGTAGAGCTGGAGTCCAGATTAGGACTGGCCCAACTAGAGCTAAAACCAAGGTCCAGATTAGGACCGAAGCAACTAAAGCTAGAACCAAAGTCCAGATTAGGACCGACCCAACTAGAGCTAGAACCAAGGTCCAGATTAGGACCGACCCAACTAAAGCTAGAACCAAGGTCCAGATTAGGACCGACCCAACTAAAGCTAGAACCAAGGTCCAGATTAGGACCGACCCAACTAAAGCTAGAACCAAGGTCCAGATTAGGACCGACCCAACTAGAGCTAGAACCAAGGTCCTTAAGAAACAGTGATGACACTTGATTAGAAAACTGGGCTGTACTGCTGTAGTCAGTGTGTTTTTCTACACCTCGATTCCAGCTGTGTGTCTAGTTGTGTGTCCAGCTATGTGTCCCGGCCTCTGATTTATCTCTGGTCTTAAATCTTGGCTGTGATGGACTCCCAGTTGGATAAAAATAATCAGCAGGAATAAGATGTTACACACAGTTACAGTAAACACTTGGACACAGAAGCGGTCAGCGAGACACACCAGATATTTTAAGATTTCTGGAGTGGGAAACTCCAAAGATGATGTCATCTTCTACAAACACAGACCTTAATCCATGTCTGGAATTAATGCTTACAGTGCACAGACACACACACACACACACACACACACACACACACACAGAGAGACACAAGCGTGTTTGTTTTCATGAGTTAATAACACTGAACCTGATGATCTGTGGTCACCTACGGCACCTCTTGACAAGTGTGAGTGGTCCGCCCAAGTTCTGTTAATCCATGTGGCGAGTGGGCCATGAAAATGGGGGATGTGGGCTGGACTAGAGCTAGAATCCATAGTCATATTATATTGCTGCCTCTGTGCATATCTTTAACTTATCCTATGTGTAGTTTTAAATCTCTATTTGCAGCTTATTTTCAGATTTTATTAGATTTTGTTTCGTTTCCTTCGCATATTACCTCAGTTTATATCTTTTTCATATGTTAATGCTTATATTGAGATCTCAATTTTGAAACCAATTTTTTTTTACTATTAGATGCACCGTTTATGACTCTGTATGTGACAGATAAGCTTTAATTTAATTTGATTTAATTTAATTTGAATATGTTAATATCTGGGTATTTGCCTATACCCTCGACCCTAACATAAACATAAACCTACATCTAAACTTAATCCTACATGCTACAGAAAACCAGATACAACACATAATTAATCTATGATTTCACTGTACAAAGAAACATTTAAGCACAACAATAGCTAGTACTCATGGTCCTAAACAGAACATTTGTCTTTAATCAAGAACTTTTTAACCATGTTTTTCAGGGTGTAGATTTCAGAAAAGGCTCTGACTGAGATCAGGAGTGTCCTACTGGGGATCTGCTCTGCTTTTACCTGGTTTTACTACAAACGCAGGACCCAGTGTTCCTCAACATCTACAAAAACAAACACACATACACACAGGCCTCTCACAGCCAGCTCATTTTTGCCTGTATGGTCCTTTGTTACAATAACTCACTTCAGCCTGTTGGGTCACTCCCCAACGGCCTGGCAGTCAGAGTACTTCCCATGTTTTGCAACACGCCCAAATTTCAGAGAAACACACACACACACACACACACACACACACACACACACACACACACACACATTGGGGTCAACACTTTCAACATACATCTTATGATGGGTGGCCCACCCCTACCTTCCTTTTCTCACAACACAACACCCTCACCCAAATATGCAGGGAGAGAGAGAGAGAGAGAGAGAGAGAGAGAGAGAAAGAGAGAGAGAGAGAGAGAGAGAGAGAGAATGAGAGGAAGAAATTGAGACAGACAGCGATCTTGAGATCTTTAACTTTTCTGAGAATCTGTTATTCAGCAGTTAAGGATGAACTATAAATCTCCTGTGAAGTTAGTTAGACCCTGTAGGACTTAGCCTAGCCTACTTTAGCCTAGCTTAGCATAGTCAGTGTGTCTAAGAGCTATTTCTCCAGAGACCTGGAGCTGTTCTGAATTTGTGCCCTGAGCGAGTTCAACCAGCTGGGCTCAACAACCACGTACGTGTGGGGCACAGTGGAGGTGGGACACAGAGGACGTCCTGCCCCCAGCGTGTGTGACAGCTTAGTTGTGTTAGCGTTTAGATTAGTGTCGAACTATGGTTTGCATAAAGCAAAGCAACAGACTTACAACTATTTAAAAGGCAGTAAATTAGTTTTTACAGCCAGGGGGTGCTGGCCCCAAGTATCTCATTTTACTGACTTTACTGACTGTAATAAACATTAGTTTAAAACAAAAACAATGCCACACACACAGGTTCAGAAATATAGTCAAACATACAGCTGCACTCTAGGCTATCAGAACTGGCCCTGTTTCTCTATCCCTTCTTTCTCTCTCTCTCTCTCTCACTCTGTCTCTCCTTCTTCTTTTCACCTTTCCCTGTCCTCTCTGTCCTCTTCTCTCTCTCTCTCTCTTTAATTCAATTTCATTTTTTTCTTTACCCTTTCTCCCACTCTCTCTGTCAATATCCTTTCTCTTTCTCTTTCCTGTCTCTCGCTCATTCTCTCCAAGTCTGTCTCTCTTTTTCTCTGTTTCTCTCTCCCTCTCATCTCTGTCTGTCAGCTCTCTCTCTTTCTCTCTCTCACCCATGATTTCAAAACACTGTCTGTGTTTTGTCAAAACAATTAGTTGTAATCTCGCTTTCACAATGCCATGTCCCAATACTTTCGGTGAGCAAAACAACACACGCACACGCACACTCACACACACACACACACACATTCAGACATTTCACAAAACCACACACAAAACAGAGTGTCACCTGGCCGAGAAAGGAAGGATGACATGCTTTACACGCAATAATATCAACAACACTTACAATTACAATTGTTGACGTATGTAAAATCTGACCACAGCCCAGGGACCTACAGGTTTCATCAACACCAACTCAGACCCTCAACTCGTACACATTAACAGTGAGACCAGGGTTAATAAACACATCAGTCCATCTGTTGCTCAGCATACATTCTTTGTCTCCTTTCTGCCTGTTCTTCAATGGTCAGGACCCTTACAGAGCAGGTATAATTTGGGTGGTGGATCATTCTCAGTGCTGTAATGACACTGACGTAGTGGTGGTGTGTTACTGTGTGTTATGCTGGTACAAGTGGATCAGACACAGCAGTGCAGCTGAAATTTTATCAGCCCTGTGTCACTGCTGGACTGAAAATAGTCCACCAATGAAAAACTTCAGACATCAGTCTCCTGTGGGCTGTGTCTTGTGTCCTCTGATGAAGGACTAGAGGACAACCAACACAGACTGTGCAGTGACAGATGAGCTGCTGTCTCTGACTTTACTTCAACAAGGTGGATCAATGAGGTAGGAGTGAGTAACAGAGTGGACAGTGAGTGGACACAGGGTTTAAAAACTCCAGCAGCACTGCCGTGTCTGATCCACAGTCTGTACTTGTAAAACTGCAGAGAACAGTGGTAAGTAGAATATGATTCGCTGTAGGGGAACAACTGTAACATACAGGGAAACAGAAACACAACAAACACACCACAGAAAACAGGAACAATCTCTCTCTCACATACATAAACACACACACACACACACACACACACACACACACCAGCATGCAACTAGAGCCAGAGACAAAGCCCTACAAACACTCTCACACTCTCAAAGGTATTGGATGGAGCTGCATCACTCCACTGCTCTACAGCCCAGTTCCGGGGGGGAATTACACCCCATACCCCTTAATGTAAGGTGAAGTGTATGGTGTAATGGTGAAGTTAAGCTCATGTGCAGCTGCTCTAGAGTGTCCCACATGCTTTGCTGTGGCAGTAGTACACTCTGGTTGGAGTGGAATCCATCTGGAGCAAGTGCTGAGCAACAGCAGAAAAAATCATGACACACTGCTCTTCAGGAGAAGGGACCTGTTCCTCCACTTCACTCTTAAAAATAAAGGTGCTGTAGAATGTTGTAGAATAACCATTTTTGGTTCCACAAAGGAATATGCTTTTTTTTAAGAGATACATGAATGTGAGAAGCCCTTTAAAGGTTTCAATATCCATCACTGAATCTTAAGGTACTTTACTCATTTAAACATATTCGCAAAAATGGTTCTTCTACGACACTGATCGAAGAACTTTTTGTAGCACTTACAGAGCATCGCCAGTGGATTGATACCATCTTATAACCCAGCCTTTCTCAACCGATGTGCTGTGGCATTTTGCAATGTCATCTGGGTTTGTCAAAGATGCCCTGTAGTATATTCTGACATTTCACTGGCAAAAACTTTATCATAAAAATGCAACTGCATCATCTTTGGGATAAAAGTCAGAAGTGTTTAAGTTTAAACTCAAAATATGTTAGAAGAAGAATGTCAGAATTTTCTCACCATCTCTCAGCATCTAAAAATAAATATGTTGGTGGAGCGGGGCGATGGGTTCATGTTGTGAGTGAAAATTATTCAGTAAAACATCCACCAGATCTGTTGTTCCAATCATATATTCAAGGAATATTGAGGTGACATTGAGGTGACTTGAAATGTTGCATATATTTAAGGGCTGCTGTGATTGAAAAAAAATGTTAATATAACCCCAGCCCCTAATGTAGAATCCTGTCCTGCGGCTTGGTGGCACTCTGCTGTAACCCTGGAGCAGTTCTGCTGGCAGATGTTGTGGTGCTGGCTCTGCTGGAGGCAGTGAAACACCTACCCCTCAAAACTACAACCACCGACAGCGCATAGGAGAACATGGCTCCATAACAAAACATCACAAGACCAGGAAGACGTTAGCTTTTTGAGTGCACACACACACACACACCAACACACACACACACACGCATTCTCAACACCAACAGCCAGCACCTCATGCCATTTCAGTGTAAACATTGTCATATATCACATTACAGCTGCTTTTACTCACAGCGAGGTTATTACATGTTTATTACATGATTTTTTGCATGATTATAAACTATTACAAGGTTAGTCAAAACTTATTAGAGAATTAATTGGCAATAGTTACAGGATTACCATATGATTACTGGACAATTATTACAAGATTATAACATGATTATTGGAAGATTGTTATCAGATATATGGGAGATTATTACAAGACTTTTATAGTGATATTACATTATTAATATATAATTACTGAAATTTTAGAGGAAGGTAATAATTACTACATAATTATAATGTATTATTGAGAGATTATCACAGGATTGTTAGATAATTAGTGGTAGATCATTACACACATATTACATGATTAATGAGGAATTATTATATTGTGAAAACAGGATTATTAGAAGTTAGAATATGTCATTGGAAGAGGTGAGATTAGTAATTATGGATTATTATAAAATGACGTGTTAAGTGTTATATGTTAAATGTTATATAATAGATTAAAACATGAAAATATTTAGCCAAACTATCCCTTTAGAAGTAATATTTCTGACTGAATATAAGAGATATGTAATGTTAATCCTAGTGACAGTAACACAGGATTATTACACCGTTATTACAACATTGAGACTCCATTCAGCAACTCAAACATTCTTCATCTGTTCTGTTCAGAGAAAAAGGCTGAAGCCTTGTTTTTAGTTTGGAAACTGTGTGCCCTGACACAGTTTATGCACCGTGTAAATGCTTTAACCCTGTGAGCTGTGGCTGGAGTCTTGGTCTTTTATCAACGAGGCTGTACTTGGGGATGTTTAATCGGGGCCTTTGGAGTAAACAACATCGCGTGAAGCGTCTGTAATTCACTGACCACAAACACCAGCCCTTAGTGGACACTGGGGCTGAAGCTTGACCATTAGCAGCAACACTCTGCAGACGAGGTCAGCATACACACACTGTCTGAATGTGTGAACTGTGTGAGGTCTGGAGGAAAACCTACTTTAACTATTAAGCCTTTCTCCTGCAGCAGTCTGGGTGTTTTCCAGAGCACAGCGAGGAAAACAACACACCACCCAATACACACAGCAATAATAATAATAATAATAATAATAATAATAATAATAATAATAATAATAATAATAATAATTGTGAGGCAGTCAAAAGCCAGTTGATATTCATTTACATTCAGCTCAGAGCTACAGGCCTGTAATATCCAAATATTAACACTGAACCACACACATACACACACACACATAAACACACTCTATCAAACCCAGAGCCATGAGGGAGAGAAAATGTTGTTCGAACAGCGAACTGCAGCACCTGACTCTCTCTCTCTCTCTCTTTCTTCTGTCTTTCTCTATTTCTCTCTCTCACTCTCTTCCTCTTTCTCCCGTCTGTTTGTCTCTCTCATTCTCGTCTCTGTCTCCATTCCTACTCTCTTTCTTTCTTTTCCCACTCATTCTATACTCTGTCTTTCCCTTTCTCCTGTTTCTCTTTCTCCCTTAGCTCTCTCTCTATCTCTATCTCTCTGTCTCTCTCTCTTTCTCAATATATTTTTTATATTTTAAAGAAATACCGCACTAAGCTGCTGGTAATAATTCAGAGTCTCTTTTTTTTACTCACGTATCTCTTGAGCTTCTTCTCTGGTGGAGATTTGACGAGCCATCCGGTACACACCACGTCCCCGGCGCTCATGACTGCGTACTGAACACACACTCACGCACGCACTCACACACACACGAAAAAACCCTGTATCAACCCTCCAGCGCAGAGTGAGAGAGAGAGGAGGAACTAAACAGCATCGATCAGAGAGAGAGAGAGAGAGAGAGAGAGAGTGAGAGAGAGGAGGGGAAAGGGAGGAAGGAGGTAGAGAGAGAGATAGAGTTCTACAGAAGAGCAGGGAGGAATGGGAGAGAGAGTGGGGGAGAGAGAGAGAGAGAGAGAGAGAGAAAGGACATGTATTTGCATGCAGTGTGAGTGAGCATGTATGTTTCTGTGTGAGTGTGTGTGTGTATGTGGGGTGTGTGTATATATATATATATATATATATATATATATATATATATTTGGAGAAACATGTCCCTCCTTTTGGTGTCTAGTGACAAAGCAGCACATGACCCTTGACAGACAGAGAGACAGACAGACTGAGAGACAGACAAACAGAAAGAGAGAGACGCTGGCTCTGGAAAATTCTATGAAGGGACATTCACTGCTTCACTCAGCCATTTGTTCCTCACAGGAAGAGAGTTTATTCGCCCACAGCCTTCATCGTCACTTTCCTCTCAGTGTCACACACTATTTTTAAAACAGTCACTACACACTTCCCTCTAGCGACTAGCATTGAGCTGCTAGTGAGAAATGAGGCCTCAAAAAGACTGGTCTCCTTGTATCTTTCCTGCTGTAACTCTGGAATCAGATCCACTCGCCCGTTTGAGCCACTGAGCTGTGAGCGAGCAGGGAGTGATCAAAAGGGGGAGCTCTACTGCTGCAGTGAGCACAGTTCCCTTCTATTATAAAGACATCACAATTAAACAGGTGTGCATGTTTACTGTGGCTCTATTTAATTGTGTTGTCTTCATTAACTGCAGTTTGAAAAACCTTTACAATTTGACTATGTTTTATGGGGATTTGCTTCTCTCTGGCGGCCACAGGGATTAATTACAATAAGATATTAATTCATTCGTTCATTGTCTCAATGGACGTCGTTGGGGTCTGTAGCTTGCACCACACACACAAATGTTCTTTAGCACACCCCCAAATTATTTCATTTTCAACAACGGTTCTCTCTGTATCCATATTAACAATGTAATTACACTTGGCCGCACTAGGACCTGGGGGAGCTGCTGCTGTTCCTGCATGTCCATTTGATGTACTGCATGTCCGGTCAGTATTGCTTTCTTGACAAAATACGCACACGTATTGTGTCCAACCATCCTGCAGAATCAAGCCCTATTTGGACACTAAAAGATGCGTTCCGTTTTGAACCGATACAGGACGCGTTTTGTTCCGTATTTTTGAGGTTACACTGTCACGCCGATGGTTTGAGTCAGAAACATGCAGCTCTCTCTCAGCCGAAGCGAGGGGCGGATTCTCCACGGCTCCTAAACAAAGAACGCGTTTTCATTGGTCGTCACGTTTATTTAGCCAATCAGCAGGCAAAGTTATCTGTCCATCATTCAGTGCTGCAGCCAATGGAGTCACAGTCCCTCCTACAGGGGATTGTTTTACGGCGGCGATGAGAGAGTTATTAATAACCTATTTGCAAAATACATGGGACAGGCTTTGCTGACAAGCACTAACAGTCCTGATGGCAGTTGGCTTAATAAATGTCTCACAATTTTTTTTTATCTGACTGACTACAGTCGAAAGGATTTACAAGTGTATACTGGTCCCCCAGCCTCTGCATTCAGTATTTTGATTTCAGAAAGTTGGCACCCCTATGCACAAAGTGTATGCGGGGAGAAGTAGTGAGTTTCCTGACAATGAGTGTCATTTCAAAGCAAAAATAAAGAAAAAACATTAACTGAATGTTTGTTAGAATCTTTAATTAACCAAACAGAAAAGTCACTGATGCACTAGTTGAAATAGCATAATGCTAGCATAATCATTAATCTGTAGTGATGGCCTTGATTGTCTTTAACCGCTTATCCAGTTCAGGGTCGCGGTGGGTCCAGAGCCTACCCGGAATAACTGGGCCAAGGTGGGAACACACCCTAGAGCGGGCGTCTGGCCTTCACAGTGTGATACACACTCACACACCTATGGACACTTTTGAGTAGCCAATCCACGTTCCACCATGTGGTTTTGGACTGTGGGAAGAAACCGGAGCACCTGGAGGAAACAAACACAACAGTAAAATATCTATTATTATCATTATTATTAGCTATTATTAGAAGTTGAACTAGTAGCAGTAGTATTAATAGTAATAGTGGAAGTATAATTTTGTGTCAGATTAGCAATTGTAGAAATAATAGCTATAGGAGTAGTGCTAGTAGTACTGCTATGGGTATTATGAGTATTTTTATTGTGTTATTGTTAGTGTTAGTAATAGTAGGAGTAATGTTAGAAGTATCACTATTACTATAAGTAGTAATAATTTTAGCAATACTACTACTTCTAGGAGTAGTAATTCTATTAGTAGCAGCAGTAGTAGTATGAGCAATTCTTACTATTAATAGTAATATTAGCAGAAATTTTAATATTAGTAGTAATAGTTTTAGCGGTAGTAGGAATTCTATTAGTAGCAGTAATAGTAGTAATGTAATATTAAATGTAGTTGTAGTACCATTTTGTAATTTTTACATCTAAAATATAAACATAATCAGAGTTATGGACTTGAATTTTAAATTTCTGGAAAATACGAAAATATGTCGCCCTCTCGTGGCCTAAGCGGTTTAAAGCAGGAAATAACTGCCTTGAACAGGAAAGTTCTTATTCCTGTACTTTTTTCTCTCCTTCTTTCTTTCCTTTTTTCCTTCCTGTGGTCTACTCTGAGTGGTTCTATCTTCTCCTACTTTGTACGTTCACTCTTTTTCTTTCTTGTCTTTTTCTTTCTCTGCCCCTTTCTTAGTGTAAACTTTTAATGCTGCTCCTTCCTTGCTTGTAAAAACTGTATTTCATCCGTAACATCTTCCTTAATATCTGATATGTATATGATATAAATTGTGATGTAAAAGGTTTGTATTATAATCACTTCTGTAATACTTACATTAGATTTTAATATCGAATGATCTAAAATCGGAAAATGTAACAACACTGTTTATTTCTACACCTACTCACTTCAGTGGCATTATTGACTCAATTTCCACCAAAAACAGGCTTTGTTCCACAAATATCACAGTGGTGTTTGTTTACATCGCTGTCAGTGAATTCTCGCGATACGCTCTACTGTCATCGCGATATTTCCTGTTGAAGGGGGGCGTATGCCTGCATTGCTTCGTGTTTTTGTTTTTCATTTCGGTTTTTCAGTTTAAAACTCGTTTTTTGCGCCTAAAATATATGTAAGAAGCTTAAACAATGTCTGACGAAGAGGTGCCGTCAACCTCTGCGGACCCAGGTCCTGGTAAAGAGCAGGTAAATCAGACTTTAACGCTTAATGTAAAAAAAGAAGTACAAGTTTTATTTTAGTGAAATACTTTTGCACGTTTACCAAATGTATCCTCACAAACTGCACACAATAAACTTGTATGTCTATATTAAGCTTTTCTAAATGTGTCTTGTTTGATATTGACACCCTGTTCTTCTGATATTTTTGGAATTGCGTTCCACCTTAAACGGTGCACCAGTTACATTCTGGCGCCAGAAATGCTGTTACATTTAAGGTGGAACGGACAATTCCTGTGACTTGCTATATTTGAACTCCCAGGCAGTTTTGTTTCGCCTGTTATTATACATTTGCATAAATAATAGTACGTTAAATATAATTGCTTTCAAATATTTAATACAAATTTATTGAAAGTATTTACTTTGTAATTACATTTTAATGACAGTGGATCAAGAGCTGCTCCTGTATTTTTTTTTATCATTTTCCTGTTTAAAAATTAACTGTCAAGTTAATAAACGCAGTGCTAATAGTAAAACAATAATATGTAAAATACTATTAAAACACTTTTAAAAACAAAAGAACAGAAAAAGTGCAGTACAGTTATATTTCTGGGGCAGAGGCAGAAGTATAACTAGATGTGTGCAACTGTCAAACAAAACAATGCAAAAAAAAAAACAAGATGAAAAAGAAGATGAACAGTCTTCTTGCAGTGTAACATTTGCTAAAAGTGCAGTAAACTGACCATAAACAAGTGAGCAATGCCCACAAGCACAGGAGGATGTTGCATATGAAGTGCTAAATACTAACTCACTCCCTCCTGCCTTTCTCTCTCTCTCTCTCTCTCTCTCTCTCTCTCTCTCTCTCTCTCTCTGTCTCTCTCTCTCTCCCTGTTTGTGTGTGTGTGTGTGCATGTGTGTTTGAAGGTGAAAGATCCTCCTTTCCTTCTGGGACCTCCTCCTAAAGCAGCAGTGAAGGAAGGCACTGTAGACCCAGAATACGAAGAAAAACGAGTAAGTGTTTATTACTAGTGTTACAACACTAGCTATTAGGTTTCCGCACACAATTACTGCATTGACTTAAATATTGAGTCTCCCTCTCTCTTTCTCTCGATCTATCCATCTCTCACCTTCCATCTCTCCCTTCCCTTTCCTCTCTCCTTTGTTTCTCTTTCTCTCTCTCTCTCTCTCTCTCTCTCTCTCTCTCTCTCTCTCACTCTCACTCATTCTCCTATTCCTTCTCTCTCTCTCCACTATCCTTCTCATTCTCTTGCACATTTCTCTCTCTCTCACGCTCTCTTTCTCTCTATCACTCTGTAGAAAGCAGACAGAGCAAACAGGTTTGAGTTTCTCCTGAAGCAGACGGAGTTATTTGCTCACTTTGTTCAGCCGGCCGCGAGTCAGAAGTCTCCCACTTCACCGCTCAAGGTTCGTGTGGGGAGACCTCGCACAAAACTGGATGAGAAACAGAACCTGCTCTCTGTGGGAGAGTAAGTTTCACACACACACACACATACATACACACACACACACATTCAGTGGGATGTCTCTGGCCCCTCTCTCCCCCTAGCTTCAACACTGTGCTGGTCCGTGTGGGCGTATTTTGGTTGATGAGACGAGTGTGTTGAGCTTTCCAGTGATGTGTTTTCAATCGTTTAAAAAGAGGTAGTCACCTCAGAGGACACATGCCCATCTTCAGGGTGTGCAATAAGAATCTCTGGAGAAATGCTGTCACAAGCCTTCACGATGCGGTTCTGAAGGTGCTGTTTGTTGAAGATTTTCTCAGCATACACAATTTGTTGGAGATGACCCCAGAGATAAAAGTTGAATGGTGTGAGGTCAGAGGATCTGGACAGCCGTTCCCCAAGCCCACGACGGCCAATCCAATGACCAGGGATTTGAATATTCAGCCACTGACGAACACCTGCTCTGCAGTGTGGTGGATGCTCATACTGTTGGAAACAACAGGGGAAACTGCCATCTTTGGTCAGAATGATGGAAACATGGTTTCCTTTAGCATTGTCAGGTAGCGGTGAGCATTTAAGGTCTGTGCCCGGTTGCATAAAACACTTTAGGTTTTTCCCATAAGTATAAAGCTTAACTTAAGGAAATTACTTAAGTGTGTTGCATAAAACCCCTCAGACGTTTCACTTAACTAAGGGATTAACGGTAAGGGATTTACTTTAGTGACTGAGGTTTTGTAGCAATAAAGTTGCAAAGTTTCCATGACAACGGCTTATCAACAACTACATAAACATTTATTACACACCGTTGTATGAGAGTTGCCATTGCACATTTTTTAAATAAACAAAATGGGAAAAAAGGGGAAAAAACAAAAACCATGAAAACCAAACTGGACTGAGGAGGAAAAGTGTATTCTCTTGGAAGAATGCAATAAAAGAAAGGAAATTTTAAATAGCAAATTCAATCCAACAGTAGGGAAAAGCAAAAAAATGTGGCAAGAAAAAAGGCTGTTTTTTAATGTGCAATTCTTTTTAATGTGGCAGTCAAAATATATTAGTAGTCTTAAGATTTAAAGGATTATTTGAAATGGTCATTTATTTAATGTGGAAGTCCGAATAAAACAACATTTTTCATATGGAATGTATTAAATGTGTTTAAACTATAATGGCAGATTTTTATGGTTTTAAGGTTTATCTGAAGTGGTCATTTATTTGATGTGAAAGACTAAATAAAGTGGGCATTTTTTTATGTGGAATTTTTGTGGTCTTTTTAAGCTGGTGGTATTTTAAAGGTAGTATTTGATTGAATGTTTTACAATTATTACTATACAAATAAGTATTTTATTACTAATTATATATATATAAATAAATATAACACTAACGTTGCAACAATGTTATCAATATGTGACAAGCCAAATTCAAAAGTTGTCAAACTTTCCCCCTCTAGTTGTTATTAAATAATAATAATAATAATAATAATAATAATAAATAATTTCTGTCCTAATAGCATTCTGTCCTAATGTTCATCACCCAGATGGTCTAGTGGAAGACTCTCTTAGGTACACAATCATCTTCAAAAACCTCAAAAAATGCAGCCATATTCTCTGTCTTCTGAGTGTAAAGGTGAGGTTTAGGCTTAACCACTTAAGGCTTTTTATCTGCAACACACTTAACTTTATGTTTAAGGGAAATCTTAAGATCAATTTTCACTTAAGGTGTTTTATGCAACTGGGCGCTGGTCGATGAAAATAGATCTGCCCTATGATATAGGGGTGTCCCATATTCTACACCACACCATAATCTTCACATCACTTATGACTTTGGTGTCTGCTGTCTGTGAGGTTTTTCATGTCTTCAGTCCCTTATGTTCAGGCAGTAGACCTCACCATAGAAATAATAATTGGCCTCATCACTGAACAGAATGCCCTGTGTGAATGCACAATCTCATATATGTTTTGGTCTAACGCCCAGGTGCAGAACTCGACACCTCTATCAGGATCATCCTCTGATAGTTTCTGCTGTTTCTCCATCGGTAGTGCCCTTAGGACGACCTCTACATTGCTTGTCATCCACAATCCTGGTTTCTCAGAATTTGGCTATGGGATATGAAACAGTGTGGTGTGATATTGGTGGCTAGAGACATGAATATCCACAGGCACTGATCTATTTATTGAACGTTACCAGAAAATGTTCTGAGTGTTCCAAATATATTTATTTTGATATTTATTCAAGTCTAAATAGAGGATCACAGGTGGTATTTCATAGTATTTTTTTGGCAATCAGAATTTGTTTTTTCATAATTTTCATTGTTTGGTTTATGAATTACTTCAAATATACATTGCATGGTTTGTGTTTGGGCTGTGAAAAGCCATTTTGGGCATTATTAGGTTGGACTTACTAGGAAAGTATATATTAGGCCTTTTTGAAAAACTGTGGTAATAAATATCCAAAGGAGTGTCAAAAATGGTGCGCAATCAACTTGAATAAGGCGATAAATTAATGGTTAGGCCTTCTTCTGGCCGTTAATTGGTATTGCATTATAAATGTGCATTTCTTTTTATAAAACACAAGATGAAAACTTCATACAATATTTTTTTTAAAAATAAGGAATGCACATGGTTTGCCTGAGGCAGATTTCTCATTATCTGTCTTTATATTTACATAAATTACACCACTTCAATCACAGTTCAATCACAGAAAAATCACAGTTTCAGCTTTCATATTAATCATGCAAACATCTTAAAAAATAAAAAAGTTATGAAGCAGACAATGTGACAGTTACTTATCTGAAATCACTGGTGGTTTCATGGAGCTAATCTGGTCTTCTCTTCTTTCATCAATTCCTTCTTCAGTTCCCTGTAACAAACAACAAACGTTTTTAAATTTCTGTGTTGATAACTTTTGAACCAGAAGAGAAATGACCGATTTCTCATTGCAAAAACTTGCCTTGATCCAATATTGCGGCAGCCATGATGACTGCCATGTTCCGGGCATCGCCGAAAAGATAGGCCCCCTCACCAAAAAAATAATAAGAAATAAAAGGGTGTCCATAGACTTTTGATTCACCCTGTATGCAATAGTTTCCATTACATAAATTTTGCTTTGTGTCTGAAATATTAGAGCCCTGTACTGACTTTAAAGGAGTTTGGTCTTGGTGTTGTTATCATGGTTTACATGTGTGTTTGCGTGTGTGTGTGTGTTTGTGTGTTGATCAGTAACCGTCACCGGAGGACAGAGCAGGAAGAGGATGAGGAGCTGTTGTCTGAGAGCAGGAAAACGGCAAATCTCCTTGTCCGCTTCGAGGAGTCGCCATCCTGTGAGTCACAGCGCTTTAACACTTAGTTCACATGCTCAACTGAGCTGTAATAGGGAGACTAGAACCTCTGTCATTGCTACTTCGGCTTCAGCACTGCAGAAACTTCCCTATGTAACTTTTGGCAGTGGGCAGGATATTAGCCCTCCCTTTGATTTTAACCATCTCCCCTTTGATTTCAGGACAGTGCTGTACAAGGGAATTACACTGTTCAATTTGTTCAGTTTGCTGTTTGATTGATTGATTGTCAGGTTCATTGATTGTTTGATTGACTATGGTATTGTGTGCTGTGCAGATGTAAAGAACGGAACTTTGCGAGATTATCAGATTAGAGGACTGAACTGGATGATCTCCCTTTACGAAAACGGCATTAACGGCATTCTCGCAGATGAAATGGTAATGACACACAAACACTGCACTCTCACAAACACACATTTTAATACCTGTACACACTAAGTCTGATTTTTATGGAGGAGAAAAACACATTTCAAATTTTGAAAACTAACACAAGTAATTTCATTTTTTAAATCAGAGTCTGATCTTTTTTCTGTGTTTTATGGATGCGTTAAAATCAGGCGACCAATCAGCGAATCGGCGAAGATTATGGCTAAAGCTCCATATAGGCCCTCACACACATTACACTGGTAACTTAATGAAAGAAGGAAAATGCAGTCTTAACTTTGTTTGTGTGTGTGTGTGTGTATTGTATCAGGGTTTGGGAAAGACCCTCCAGACCATAGCGCTGCTGGGATATCTGAAACATTACCGGAACATTCCCGGTCCCCACATGGTCCTAGTGCCCAAGTCCACACTCCACAACTGGATGAATGAATTCAAACGCTGGGTCCCCACCCTCAAAGCTGTCTGCCTCATTGGGGACAAGGACGCCAGAGTGAGACCCTCATGCACACTGTCACACACCTCCATCACACACACCTCCGCCTCTCTGTGAAGGCACAAGGTCAATGAGTGACTTTGAAGAAGATATAGTTTAAATGATGAAAGATCAGATTTGTGTAAGTTATAAGAAATTCAGTTGTCATGAATTTCCCAGTGGACCCCCACATAGCAGCACTACTATGTCTGGTCCAGTCATACCAGCACAACAATCACTAACACACCTCCACATCAGTGTCACTACAGAGAATGTGAATGATCATGACCACCCAAATCATGCCTTTCTCAGTTAGGGGTCCTGTGTGGGGCCTGACAATTAAAGAGCAGAGCAACAGCTAGACTACAGTCTATAATTGTGCTTCTGTGAATTTTGCGTGTGTGTGTGTGTGTGTGTATAGGCAGCATTTATCCGTGATGTCATGATGCCGGGAGAATGGGATGTGTGTGTGACGTCGTATGAAATGGTGATCCGAGAGAAGTCTGTCTTTAAGAAGTTTAACTGGAGATACCTGGTCATTGATGAAGCCCACCGCATCAAAAATGAGAAATCAAAGGTGAGAGGGACATCATTCAGCATTTAGAGTTAATCTCTGATCTCATTTCACTAATTAATTACACAATTACATAACTGATTACACTTTTACATAGCCTGTTAAACAATTATGTTACTAATGACATCATTAAAGATTAATTAAAAAGTAATCTACCTTCAACTTTGAGTGAGTTTTTGATTTTTTAAAATTTTGTTCTCTCTCTCCTTGCCGTCTTTCACTCTCTCTCTCTCTCTCTCTTTCTCTCTCTCTCTCTCTCTCTCTCTCTCTCTCAGTTGTCAGAGATTGTTCGTGAATTTAAGACGACAAATCGTTTGTTGTTGACGGGAACTCCGCTACAGAACAATCTGCACGAGCTCTGGTCTCTGCTAAATTTTCTCCTGCCTGATGTCTTCAACTCTGCCAGTGTGAGAACACACACACACACACACACACACACAAACACACACGTATGTCTACATACATAAAAAGTTTTATGCAGCAAGAAATCATTTTCTGCAGTGATTCTTGTTCACATTATTTAGCAGCCAGCTCCAGGTGGGGAACCCGCTCTGTGGAGCATAAACTGGCTCATTCAGAGAATTCAGAACAGAACAGAACAGTTTGATTCTTCATTTAATGGAAGTTGCACTTTATAGAAACACTTTGTAGAATCATTAATTGTTATTAATATTTAAAACATACAGAAGTTCATAAATGATATATATATGCAGTAACACTAAATGTTGTTGTTTGTTTTTTTGTGTGATTGGTTTATTATGATTATTATTATGATTTTGCGAATGAGTAATTTTGATTGGCACTGTACATAATGTGTGTGTGTGTGTGTGTGTGTGTGTTTCAGGACTTTGATTCCTGGTTTGACACTAATAACTGTCTTGGAGATCAGAAGCTTGTGGAGCGTCTGCATGCGGTGAGCTCTTCTGTTTTTAATGAAAAATTCCCGCAGCGCTTCATTTGTTTAAGAGCAGTGCTGACAATGTTTTTGTCTGAGGAACGTAACTACAGTCGGCCCGAAAAATCACTAGATGATGTAATGTCCTAATTTGCATATCCTTGACATAATCACATTGTTTTTACTCGTCGCCTGTGGCGAGACGTTTTTAACAATTCTGTGAGTGTGAGTGAGTGTGTGTGTGGCCAGTGATTCTGGGTAGGCACTGGGCCCAGTGCAACTGTATTCAGGATGAAGCAGTTTGAGAACATGAAAGAAAGAATGAATGAAACCTGGCCTGAAAATACACTACATAAAGCTGCTATCTTCTGATTAGCCAGTCTCATTATTCTCTTCTAAGTGATAAAGCTACTGTTTGGAAATATGTTTGTTATCACTACTTGCTAGAAGAAGAGGTCTGATAGGTCACTGTAAGTTGTCAAGACTGTAAAAGAATGAAGGCTTCAAAGTGTTGTTTGACCCTAAAAATAATGTTCTTCATTTTAAATGCGGTGTGTTGTGTTGAGTCAGAATATATTTATTAGGTTTTGTTATTAAATATTGTTATTTCTGTGCTATTAATGCAGGTGCTGAGGCCGTTCCTCTTGCGTCGAATTAAGCAAGAAGTGGAGAAGAGTCTCCCTCCGAAGAAAGAAGTGAAGATTTACCTTGGGCTTAGCAAGATGCAGAGAGAATGGTCAGAATTGTGCACACACACACACACATAAACACACACTGCTGTACTACAGCTCGATGTCACACAAGAACGCACTGCTCTGCTCGTCCTGTAACACAATGTACAAACTGCGCAGCGTGAGTGACGTGTAAACAGAGCTCTCTGTTTCTAATTTCCGTACAGCTGCGTACACCAGCCGCGAGTGTCAGCGTACGATGACATGCAATTTTTCATAGAGAGACTGTTTCTAATTCTGATACACAGCATCGCTCTGGTACACAGTGTTTCTAGGACATTCCCCCATTTTAGGTGAAGTCTCTTTTACATCAGTCAGAAGGAGCCAGTTAAGGTGGAACAGAAAACTCATACAAGAACATTTATTTATGAACATTTATACTGGAAATTAGTATTGGATTTTTTAATTAGGGGCCATATAAATTAAAATGGAAAATAAGAATGAGGGATTGAACATTTTAATATTTCGTGCCATTTAATTTTCATCTTAAAATCACAAAGAAAATTCACTATTATTATTACACATCGAATTCAGAATTATGCATATTTCAGTGCCTGTTCAACACGTGCAGGAGAAACTACAGAAAATTTCCTGCGCTTTTCTCATATGCACTGCCTCGGACTTTACCCTGAGTGTTTACTAGGGCACAAGAAGCAGAAAACCCGGGTAAGGTCAGGGACGAATATTGCAGGTGCTCGAATTCACACATACAACTGTTATTGTTATGTGAGTGCTGTACAAAGTGCTGGAGGTTGTGTGGTGTGTTCTCCTCCTGCAGGTACACCCGTATCCTGATGAAGGATATTGATATCCTGAACTCAGCAGGGAAGATGGATAAGATGCGACTGTTGAACATACTGATGCAGTTGAGGAAGTGCTGTAATCACCCATACCTGTTTGACGGGGCGGAGCCTGGGCCTCCCTACACCACCGACACTCACCTGGTCAACAACAGCGGCAAGATGCTCGCCCTTCACAAACTGCTGCCCAAAGTCAAAGAGCAAGGTGTGTGTGTGTGTTTGTGTTTGTGTTTTTGTGTGTGTGTGTTGTTAAAACCTCTTACTGTTCCAGTTTTTATAAAATCTAAAAGTGCTATTGATATTTTGTTTACAGAGTGAAATTCATATAACATTAACACAATAAGATTTGGTGTATTTGCTCCTGGGCTCACCCTACAGTTACAATCACTTTAACAGCACTGTCCTGAGATCAAGGAGTTTGTATCCTATCCTCCTCCAAAAGTTACGTGGTGTAGTTTCTGCAGTGCTGAGCCTGCAGTAGCAATGACAGGTTTTATTCTCCCTCAGCTCAGTGGAGCATCACAATGATTTTTAAGCTGTCATTTTAAGGTCAAAATACTACTTAGCGTCATTTGAAGCCTTGGGGACGCATGACGACTTTTTAAATCTGAGCAGTTTTTGAAGAATGTACAAAGTATATAAAGTAATCATTGCTTCATCGACAATTCCACATCACTGTGCAGAAGTAACATTCTGAAAGTGCCATGGAGTATATTTTATTAGAAGAGAAGTGTGTCTTCATGTATGGCTTTTTGCGTGTGTGTGTGTGTGTGTGTGTGTGTGCGCAGGTTCCAGAGTGCTGATTTTCAGTCAGATGACACGTGTGCTGGACATTCTGGAGGATTACTGCATGTGGATTGGGTATGAGTACTGCAGGCTGGACGGAAACACACCGCACGAAGACAGAGAGGTATACACAGACACACACACACAAACACACACATATGCCTCCATTCTCTCCTTTTCAGAAATTACGAGGTTCTGCTACAACAGCAGCGACACTGGTTTTGTAACAGTGTAAAGCTCCTGTAACGTGTGTTTATTCCAGAAAGCGATCGACACCTTTAACGCCCCAAACAGCACCAAGTTCCTCTTTATGTTGAGCACTCGAGCCGGAGGACTCGGCATCAACCTGGCAACCGCGGACGTGGTCATTCTCTATGACTCAGATTGGAACCCACAGGTCGATCTACAGGCCATGGTTAGTGTAAAACACACACACACACACACACACACACACACACACACACACACACACAGGCACTGATGAAAGAGAATCTGCAGTTAGTATTCTACTCCAAGTGTGTTGAGCTGCAGTGAACACAATGGACATGTGTAATAGAAGAGTCTACACTTCTGACTTGTTTACTTTGATGTCATAAACATGGCAGGAATTAGTGTTGCACCGATACCGTACCATAGAAATATAAATATCTGGATTTATAGACACCTATCTAGTAATTAAGAGAGATAGAGTTGGTTTTGGTACTCGGTATCGGCAGATACTTGAGCATGAAATATCAGTATCAGTATCAGAAGGAAAAAAGTGGTATTGATGCATCCCTAGCAGGAATGTTTAATAAGATGTTAATAATTAAAAAGACATTTATTAAAAATGATCTGTGTGTGCTGCAGGATCGTGCCCACAGGATTGGACAGAAGAAACCGGTTCGTGTTTTTCGATTAATCACTGAGAACACAGTGGAGGACAGAATTGTGGAGAGAGCGGAAATGAAGCTCCGCCTTGATTCTATAGTCATACAGCAAGGTACACACACACACACATATATGTGTATATATATATATACTGAATTATTATATACTGAAAAATTATTCATGGTATTTATTGAATGGTTTATTTATGTGTTTGTGTTTGTCAGGTCGACTGATAGAGCAGCAAAATAAACTGGGTAAAGATGAGATGCTGCAGATGATCCGACACGGAGCCACACACGTCTTCGCCTCCAAAGACAGCGAACTGACAGATGAGGACATTGACACCATCCTGGAGAGAGGAGCCAAGAAGGTCGTCCCCCAAACACATCAGAGAAGGATTTAATCCACACACTCATCACTGACGGATTCAGAGATTGTGTCTTGTTTTAAGCCCTGTCATTCTTCTCTTCCTCAGACGGCAGAGATGAATGAGAGGATGCAGAACCTGGGGGAAAGTTCTTTGAGAAATTTCACCATGGACACGAGCAGCGGAGAAACAAGCCTGTACAAATTCGAGGGAGAGGACTACAGAGAGAAACAGAAGGTGAGAGAGTGAGTGAGAGACAGAGAATTAGTGAGTAGAAGGGAGGGATCGAAAGAGAGAGGGATAGAGAGTAAGAGAAAGAGAAGTGAGAGGGGAAGTGCAGATGTAGAAAGAGTAAGAGAGAAGGATGGGGGGAAGGAGAAATTAGGCAAATAGAGAGGGAGGGAGAGAGAGAGAGGAAAAGGAGAGATAGAATATGGAAAGTGCAAGTTCTGATTAATGTCCACCTGTCAGTGAGTGGATTGACTTGTGGGTGGAGCTAACTGATGTGTATTGTGTGTGTGTGTGTGTGTGTGTGTGTGTGTAGTTGAGTATGATGGAGTGGATTGAACCGCCGAAGAGAGAGAGAAAGGCCAACTATGCTGTTGACGCGTACTTCAGAGAGGCATTAAGAGTCAGCGAACCCAGAGCTCCCAAGGTACAGCACACACACACACACACACACACACACACACACACAGTTAAGAACCTTCTTTCTCATATAAATCTGTTTTTGTATATACAAATAGTGTTAAACTGGATGAATGTTCAGTGCAATACACTCTAAAAAGAGAACAGTTGATCCAACTTAATTGAATTGCTTCAATTGGTAACAAGTAATTCAATTAAGCTTATCCAACTTAATTTTTTAAGTTCAATCTTCAAAAACTTAAAAAATTAAGTTGGATAAACTTAATTGAATTACTTGTTACCAATTGAAGCAATTCAATTAAGTTGGTTCTTTTTAGAGTGTAGTAAGAGTCAGAGTTGTTTCCAATAAAATGGACAATGAATGTAGATTTAAAGAGCTTTAAAGAGATTGTGTGGAGTTAATAAAGTGATAACTGTGTGTGTGTGTGTGTGTCGCAGGCCCCTCGTCCTCCTAAACAGCCAAACATTCAGGATTTCCAGTTTTTTCCTCCTCGTCTATTTGAGCTGCTGGAGATGGAGATTCTCTACTACAGAAAAACCATCGGCTACAAGGTGCTACGCCTGAGCTTTTAATATTTACCCAAACCCAGATATGCTTGGATTTATTCTTATGTCATTTTATTCCCTATTTTAATTATGTTACATTAACACTAAGTGGTATTTCCGCCTTAAAGGTACAGATTTAAAATTATTGTATTGTTCCCCCGAGCTGTAATAGGGAGAACAGAGACTTTCTCCTTGCTACTCTGGGCTCAGCACTGCAGAAACTGCACTATGTAACTCTTGAAGGAGGGTAGGAGTCCAACCCACAGATCCCTCCCACTCTGCCTTTATTTAAGGGCAGTGCTGTGCTGGAAAAAAAGTAAATTACACTCTGCAACCGTAGGGGGAGCCTGTGGGCAGAATTACCGCGTCTTACCTAGTGTTGCTTTAAAGCGGGGTGTCCAACTTTTTTCAAATTTTTTCAAACTGAATCATATCAAGGGGCATTATCTCTTCCTAAATATATTAATGTATAGTACAATATACATTAGCGCACTGCTGCCACCGTCAGGTGAAATAAAAAACTGCCAAGAGCCAGCGGGCCACTGATGATGTATTCTTAAAAGTGATGCCGCTGGCCAATTAAACTCTTACATTGGGCCGCATTTTGCCCGGGGCCGGTCTTTGGACACCCCTGCTTTAAAACATCACAGTCCACAATGCCCAGGCCAAAATTAACATAGCAGGATATTCGTTTTATTAAAGTTTCATACATTATGTTTAATGACTGTGTGTGTGTGTGTTTGTAGGTTCCTAAGTCTCCTGATATTCCAAACGCAGCTCAGGTGCAGAAGGAGGAGCAGAGGAAAATAGATGAAGCTGAGCCTTTGACGACAGAGGAGACGGAGGAGAAAGAGAAACTACTCACACAGGTTTCTGTTTGTTTAAGAGAGTCAGCGCAGCGCCACCTGTTGTTGATGTGTTGTGGTAACACTTACAGTGTGATGGGAACACTACTCTGAGGTGTTTACGAAACTCAAAACCTGAAACATTCCTGTTCCACCTTGGTATAGTAAACTGCACAGAGGAGCAAACCTGCAAGACAGTAGCATGTCACCTGGCATGCCTGCTTATTTCTATTGGCTCACAGAAAGACAGCCACGCCCCCTTATTTTTTATTGGCTCACAGTGAGATTCCATCTCCATTTTATTTGCTCTCAATTATTGGAGCAATAATGAGCTCCACCCTCTTCTATAAGGCTTTAGGAGAAATGATAATCATTATAAGGTTTAAAACTGATTTCTGTGTAGTTCATGGGTGGCTGCGTAGAGGAAAATGGAATGTCTTTGACAAACACCCACACACACACAAACACACACACCTCTGTTTCTCACAGGGCTTTACGAGCTGGAACAAGAGAGACTTCAACCAGTTCATTAAAGCAAATGAGAAATACGGCCGAGACGATATCGACAGCATCGCTAGAGAGGTGGAGGGAAAAACTCCAGAGGAGGTCATGGAGTACTCAGGTAACACACAAATTCAAACACACTAACCTGTACAAGTCTAAGATTATTTTGACAGTGAACACTGCAGTAGAAGGGCAGTAATGTGATAAATCACACTGTGTGTGTGTGTGTGTGTGTGTGTGTGTGTGTGTGTGTGTGTGTGTCTAGCGGTGTTCTGGGAGCGCTGTAATGAGCTGCAGGATGTGGAGAGGATCATGGCTCAGATTGAGAGAGGAGAGGCTCGAATCCAGAGACGTATCAGCATCAAAAAAGCTCTGGACATCAAGGTCTCAACATCTTCACACTCTAGCAAACTGCAGTCCTTTAACTTTCATGAGACGAAGAATCAAATCGATTTGTCGTCCGTGATTGAATCATTTTATACTCCATAGAGCGGGTCTCCCACATGGGGGCTCCTATGTTTAAACCAGGTTTAGTGTAAAATTACACATCCAGGCTACTAGGTGTCAGTATAATTGTAACTACATAATGTTTTCAGTTCAACGCTCTGAACAAACTGAAAAGTGTCATTTTTCAGAAAATGAAGAGCATAGTTTTTAGTTATTTAAACTAAATAAAAAAACCTAATGGGAAATAAAATCCTTTACTTTTGCACAGACCATATATATATATATATATATATATATATATTTTAATATATAGTTAATTTAGGCAAATATCCAATTGTTTTGCAAAAACCATTGTTATGTGTGTGGGTATATATGAATGTGTGTGTGTTTGTCCATCCAGATAGCGAGGTACAAAGCCCCATTCCACCAGCTGAGGATCCAGTACGGGACGAACAAAGGGAAGAACTACACGGAGGAAGAGGACCGTTTTCTGATCTGCATGCTGCACAAGATGGGCTTCGATAAGGAGAACGTCTACGAGGAACTGCGTCAGTGCGTCCGCAACGCGCCTCAGTTCCGATTCGACTGGTTCATCAAGTCCCGTACCGCTATGGTGAGGGTCTCGCACTCTGTAAACGTTAGAAACACAAAAAACAAAGCAGCTTTATTGGGATCCAGTGAATACTATTGGTCAAAGAAGTGTGGGTTCAAAAGACGGACTACAAGTGTGTGTGTGGTAACAAAAGCAGGAGAGAACCATTCTCAGCTGAAATGGTACAAGTGCAGATTCTCTTGATAGAATGCAGCCCCTCTGTGCGCAGCTCCCGAAGAGAACTTTCTCCTGAGATGTTTAAAGGGTAACATTTATGAAAGAGTAAACAGATAAATAATAACTGCTCCCATTTTAGCTTCCAAAAGTAGGATTGAGGTTATGTTGTTAGAGAAAGAGATAGATAGAGAGAATTAGAGCGAGAAAGAAAGAGTAAGAGGGAGTAAACAGAATGCTTGAGACTGAAGTGGGCAAATACAGCTGCATTTTTATTTACATGTTATTTGTTTACATGTTGTTTTGTTTATTTGTTTATCAGGAGCTGCAGAGGCGCTGTAACACACTCATCTCTCTGATTGAGAAAGAAAACATGGAAATCGAGGAGAAAGAGAGGGCGGAGAAAAAGAAACGAGCTCCCAAAACACAATCAGTAATTTCTCTTTTTCACTTCTTAATTAAACACACTCAGAAATTACTCTGTTATGAATTATTCCGTATTAATTATGTAATGAGCAGTGTCTGTTATCAGTTATTCAGTATCTATTATGAATAATTCATTATCTATTATGAATAATTCAGTATATACTGTGAGTTATTCAGTATCCACTATGAACTGCTTAGTATCTATTTCTTTCTTTCAGGCATACAAGAGGAAATCCGACGCAGTGTCAGAGAGAAAAGAGAAGAAAACCAGAACCTGATTCTGTCTTTTTTTTAAAGACTTTAAATAATTATGATGTTCTTGTTCATCCACCTTTATCCCACAATAATCCAGATTGTTCAGCTTCGTTTTTAATCCCAGGCAGGACGAGAATGGAGAGATGAAGGGTGGAAAAGAGAGTGATACCTTGTTCTCGTTCGACCCGCGCTGCATTAGTTTGGGGGGTGGCGGGATGCGGTTTTCTACACCTGATTTTTACTGAAATTTGAGGCACGTTCTCCATGTCATTAATGTTTTTCATGTTCTTTTCTGTGTTTTATATAAAACAACATGTTTCCTGTGCTCTGCTCTGACCAGAAGACTCTTCCTGTGGCTGGTGTTGGTTAAAGATTCTCGTTGCTTGCTTCAGTCGCAGCTCACACTGTTAAACTTGCATGAGAAAACCAGTTCCATCACAAACAAAAACAAAAAAAAAAGCTGCTTTTTGTGCACATTATGCTGTTTCAGCTCATTTTTACATATTTACATATTTACCTATTTGCATATATATATATATATATATATATATATATATATACATATTCACGTTTCAATCCAAAGGCATTTTCCAAATTTTAATCTTTATACATGTCTGAGTTTCTGTGTTATTAAAAAAGAGAAATGACATACAACTTAATACCAGACTCATTACTGTTCATTTTACATTCGTTTTATTTGATTTCCTTTAAGATTTTCTTTTTCTAATTATGATTTCTAACCAAACATCGCAGCTATGTTTATATTGTCATATTCTCATATTCTTGTGTAGGTCATAAGGTGAAGAACAAACTGCTCTTACCCTGGGTGTGCTGGTCCTTACACAGAGCAGGTCCCCCACATGGTTTAAAACAAATTTAAAACAAGAACAGGATCTCATTCCTGATACATTCAGCATTCACTAGGTGGCACTGCAACATTTGTTTGTTTTAATGACTCAGGATTAGGCCCGAATGTATCCTATTATGTAATCTTGAGTACTGGATTTAATGTAACCAGTTACTGCCCACATCCCATTCTCCACCTTCAACATCATTGGAGTGTGTGTGTGCGCGCGTGTGTTCACTGCCAAGGATGTGTTAAATACATTGTCTTAATCTTTCTCAGTGTACATAACAATACAGAATCTCCACTAAATCCCCTGTGTGTTAAGTGTGTCGCCTGTAAATTGAGGGCTCAGGTTGTTTATATAACGGTGTAGTTCCAGCTCCTATCCACATTGTGGCACTGTGTCTCCATCTCTAATCTCCCCTCATCACTTTTCCTGTCTTTCCTCCGGCTCTCAGAGCTACAGAGGCAGCAGGCGTGGCGCTGCAGGTCGCTACATCTGACCACTCTGCTTCCACCCGTTACTCTGACCTCTTACACCGAGTGAGCAGTGTGTGTGTGTGTGTGAGATCCTTATAGAAAAGCACTGACCAACAAGCTCTGGAGAATCAGCACATGAGTCCTTACTTCTGTGTCTTATCTCTCTCTCTCTCTTTCATCTGTCTTTACCTCTCTCCTGTCTATATCCCTGTCTCGCTCTCATACTTCCTTATCTGTCTTTACCCTTTTTTCTTTCTCACATCTGTCTGTATCTCTTTCTGTCTCACTCTAACCTCTTTCTCCATCTGTCTCTTGCTCTCCCTTTCTCTCTCATCTGTCTATATGTCTCTCTCTTTCACATCTGACCCCATTAGAGCAGATGTAATGCTGAGAACACATTAACACCTGTAAACCCGAAGAGAGGTGTGAAAGGTGACAGGTAACACACACACACACAAAAGAAGCTGCGTGATGGGGGTGTTTGTGTGAACTAGACTCTGGGATGTTTGGGCACTAATGATGTGTTAGACACATTATTATTATCTACACCAGGCCTCACTCTCCTACTCTTCTTTCTCTCCTATTTATTTTACTCTTATCCTCACTGCGGCAAGCACCTGGAAGGCCACAGCGGCCTGTCAGCAAGACCCTAGCAACCACTTAGGAAACTTTAAACTATTTTCACCTTTTTATTATGAATTCTTTCATTAATTAATCAGCAGTAATGATCTGGGGCTGTGCTTGCTGGTGCGGTAGAAGCCCTCATTATCTGAAGGCTGCGGCAGTGCGTCGAGGCCTGAACTGAAGACTGAGCTCGGGTGAGTGAACACAGGCTTTAACCGTTAGGTGAAGCGGAGCGTCAACCGTAGGTTTGGCTTTAGTGGCTTTAGCGGAAGGTGAAAGGTCGCGCGTCTGTCGTTTCCGCGTGTCTCAAAGAGAAATTAAACTCAGTGAAAGCAGACGGCCTTGAGACAAGTGGCTCCGGCTTTCAGTGGCTCCGGCTTTCAGTGCACAAAGGGTGAGATATAAAAAAGAAAGAGAGAGAGAGGAGAAACAGAGTTAGAAATGAGAGAGAGAGTCATAACACATTAGTACTTCTGTGTATATAAAATATTAGACTTTAGTGTGTGTCTGGGTGCAGATACGAATGTGTGTATGTGGAGGGAGAAAGTTAGGGTGTGTGTGTTGGTGTAATTTTGTATGTAAATGTGTTTGTGTGTTGAGGGAGAAAAATTGGGTGTGTGTCAGTGTTAGTGTAAGTTTGTGTGTAAATGTGTTTGTGTGTCGGTATAGGTGTGTGTGTTGATGTAGGTGTGTGTGTGTGTGTGTGTGTGTGTTAGCACTGCTGTGACGGTTAGATATGAAAGCTGCTTAAATTCAGAGGAGTGTGTGTGTGAGGAGAGGGCTTTTTTCTTATCTGTCAGTGGTAAAAAAAACCTGGGAAAGTGAAGTGTAATTATTTCTCTCTCTTTCTCTCTCTCTCTCTCTCTCTCTCTCTCTCTCTCTCTCTCTCTCTCTCTCCTTAATCACCAGCTCTCTCACCTTCTCTTCCATCTCTCTCTCTCTCTCTCTCTCTCTTTTCTGCAGCTTTTCTTTCATAGCTCTTTCCACATATTATTCGGACATACAAAGATACCTTTCTTTGAATTAGCAAATATATGTGTGTGTGTGTGTGTGTGTGTGTGTGTGGATGTGAGACTGTGTGTGAGGAGGCTGGGAGAGACAGCAAGAGTGTGTGTGGAGGTGTGAGACAGAATATATAGGTTCTCTCTCTTTTCATTTTCATGTCTATCACTTGGATGTCTGAAATGCTTTAATGACCATCTCTCTCTCTCTCTCTCTCTCTCTCTCTCACACACACACACACACACACACACACACGCATACTCATAGAGAAAAAAGATCAGTTATTACAGAGAAAGATCGCATCAGTCCTCATTTAGTGACAGAATTAATACAGTGTTCATGTGCAGGACTCCGTGTGTGACTCTGCTCATCTGACTGAAGCTTATGAAGTTAAATTAAAGCAATGCTAGTTAGTATTTGTATCTTAAATTTACAAAATTCCAATCTTTTTCTGATGCTCCATTTAGGTGTAAGAACATTTAAGTGAGAACAGGGTCTCTGTCATTGTTACTCTGGGCTCAGCACTACAGAAACTCCACTATGTAACTTTTGGAGGAAGGTAGGAGACCTGAGTCCCGTAGAGCTTTGGGAGAATGCCCTTACTGCAGTCATCAGTCATCTATTCATCCAAACATTCATCCATCCATACATACATACATTCACCTCCCCTACCCTTTCATCCATCAATATATACATCCTTCCATCCTTCTAGCCATCCATTCATCCCTCCATCTTTCTACTGATCCATCACACATACATACAGTACCCAGCAAAAGTTTGGACACATCTTCTCATTAGTCATTGGTGGAATTGGTGGCTACTTTGAAGAATCTAAAGTGGTTTGTTTAACACTTTTTTTAATGTGTTCCCTATTCATTTACAACATAGAAAAAAAGCCCATAGAAAAACCATTCAAATAGATGTCCAAACTTTTGACTGGTACATTCACAATATGAGGATAATGGCCCAAAACCTTCCTTGAGTGGGCGTGTCCAAATTTTTGCATGCATACATAAATACAATCTTCAGTCAATATCTCTTTCAATGCATCCATCTTTCCACTCATTCAGCCCTTCATCTCTCTCCCTCCCTACTGTGCCTTACTGTAGTTTCTGTTCTAAAGGAGAACCCTCCTGAGAACCCGTTTTTGCTGTGTGGTGCCGCAGAGGGAGCTCAGTCGGGAGGAAGGTTCTTTGCTGTTCTCTGATCCAGGTTCCAATCCAGACGAGTGTATGTTTTGACTCAAATCTGATCAAGAATGAGTCGGTTCCCCAGGGGGCGCCACGGGGTTAGAGCAGCTCTTTGTCATGTTTACATGATGTAACTTCCTGTCTAGTGATGGTAGGTGGATGAAACCTGGAGTAAACAGCTTTAAGATTTTAGACCCAAAACTGAGTGGGTGTGTGAGTGTGTGAGAGTGACTGGGTGTGAGACTGTCCAGAGGTGTTGAGTGTGTGATTGACTGGGTGAGTGTGTAAATGACTGAGTTAGTGTATGAAACAGTTCACAGATGTGGGTGATGGGGTGAGTGTGTCTACGGTTACATGTCTGAACAGTGTAACCCGCTATAGGGCGCTGTAAAAAATTATATTGACACAGGCTGTAGTCTGATAAAGAAAGAAGACAAAAACTGTGTTTCAAACTGCACATTACCTTACTAAGTAGTGCACCACCATTAACACAACAATTAATATGAACTGGTTTGGGATGCAGCCCATGGGTTGTGAAGTTAGTAGGAGTCTGCATGTGTGTGCCCTTTAATCTAACAGATCCTGAAACAGCTTAGTTCTTGACTCGACCCAGGGCACATAAACATGTTTATATCAGGTGTATAAATAAAATGTAAAGAGTTTTTGTGTAATATATAAATGTAATTCAAAATCCAAACATTCTACCACTCTTTTGTCATCTTAATAAACTTTTATTTAATCTGCTGTTACTGGAGATTTTTAAAGTTCAGTCTCATTAAACATCAGCTCTCTACACTTTAATTAAACTGAACCAGAGGGACAAAGAGAGGTGAGGGATAAATAGGTGAGAGGGGAGAGAAAGAATGTGCAGGAGAGAGAGACAGAGAGAAAGAGGAGCGTGAAAGAGCAAGGGAGAGAGATGGAGAAGGGTGAGAGATATAGAGGAGAGGGAGAGAGTGTGATGTGGAGAGAACATGGCTGACATTTGCTTTAAAAGATAACATGAAAAGATGAAACAATGAAACATGTAACATTTGCCTTTTTCTCAGGAGAGAGAGAGTGTGTGCTCACAGATTGATTTGGGGAAGCCTTCAGTGAAGTTCTAAGCAGCATTAAATGGCAAAAAATGGGGTAAAATTCACAAAAAACATTTCAGTATCAAGTTTGGCTTTTATTGACATGGCAAAATTACATTTGTGTTGTCAAAGCACTAAACAACACACACAAAAAGCAATATAAAAAATGTATATGAAAAAAATGTAAATGTCTTTAATCTTTTAAAGAATTATAATAGAGCAGGATGCTGTGGAACTGTGTTCTCTGGAGTGATGGAGTTCCTCTGGTGTGTGGAACAGTGGAACTGTGTTCTCTGGAGTGATGGAGTTCCTCTGGTGTGTGGAACAGTGGAACTGTGTTCTCTGGAGTGATGGAGTTCCTCTGGTGTGTGGAACAGTGGAACTGTGTTCTCTGGAGTGATGGAGTTTCTCTGGTGCGTGGAACAGTGGAAAAGTGTTCTCTGGAGTGATGGAGTTTCTCTGGTGCGTGGAACAGTGGAACTGTGTTCTCTGGAGTGATGGTGTTACTCTGGTGTGTGGAACAGTGGAACTGTGTTCTCTGGAGTGATGGAGATCCTCTGGTGTGTGGAACAATGGGACTGTGTTCTCTGGAGTGATGGAGATCCTCTGGTGTGTGGAAGAGTGGAACTGTGTTATCTGGAGTGATGGAGTTCCTCTGGTGTGTGGAACAGTGGAACTGTGTTCTCTGGAGTGATGGAGTTCCTCTGGTGTGTGGAACAGTGGAACTGTGTTCTCTGGAGTGATGGAGATCCTCTGGTGTGTGGAACAGTACTGTGTTCTCTTGAGTGATGGAGATCCTCTGGTGTGTGGAACAGTGGAACTGTGTTCTCTGGAGTGATGGAGATCCTCTGGTGTGTGGAACAGTGGAACTGTGTTCTCTGGAGTGATGGAGATCCTCTGGTGTGTGGAACAGTGGAACTGTGTTCTCTGGAGTGATGGAGATCCTCTGGTGTGTGGAACAGTGGAACTGTGTTCTCTGGAGTGATGGTGTTCCTCTGGTGTGTGGAACAGTGGAACTGTGTTCTCTGGAGTGATGGTGTTCCTCTGGTGTGTGGAACAGTGGAATTGTGTTCTCTGGAGTGATGGAGTTCCTCTGGTGTGTGGAACAGTGGAACTGTGTTCTCTGGAGTGATGGAGATCCTCTGGTGTGTGGAAAAGTGGAACTGTGTTCTCAGGAGTGATGGTGTTCCTCTGTTGTGTGGAACAGTGGAACTGTGTTCTCTGGAGTGATGGAGATCCTCTGGTGTGTGGAACAGTACTGTGTTCTCTTGAGTGATGGAGATCCTCTGGTGTGTGGAACAGTGGAACTGTGTTCTCTGGAGTGATGGAGTTCCTCTGGTGTGTGGAACAGTGGAACTGTGTTCTCTGGAGTGATGGAGTTCCTCTGGTGTGTGGAACAGTGGAACTGTGTTCTCTGGAGTGATGGAGTTCCTCTGGTGTGTGGAACAGTGGAACTGTTTTCTCTGGAGTGATGGAGATCCTCTGGTGTGTGGAACAGTACTGTGTTCTCTTGAGTGATGGAGATCCTCTGGTGTGTGGAACAGTGGAACTGTGTTCTCTGGAGTGATGGAGATCCTCTGGTGTGTGGAACAGTGGAACTGTGTTCTCTGGAGTGATGGAGTTCCTCTGGTGTGTGGAACAGTGGAACTGTGTTCTCTGGAGTGATGGAGTTCCTCTGGTGTGTGGAACAGTGGAACTGTGTTCTCTGGAGTGATGGAGTTCCTCTGGTGTGTGGAACAGTGGAACTGTGTTCTCTGGAGTGATGGAGATCCTCTGGTGTGTGGAACAGTGGAACTGTGTTCTCTGGAGTGATGGAGTTCCTCTGGTGTGTGGAACAGTGGAACTGTGTTCTCTGGAGTGATGGAGTTCCTCTGGTGTGTGGAACAGTGGAACTGTGTTCTCTGGAGTGATGGAGTTCCTCTGGTGTGTGGAACAGTGGAACTGTGTTCTCTGGAGTGATGGAGTTCCTCTGGTGTGTGGAACAGTGGAACTGTGTTCTCTGGAGTGATGGAGATCCTCTGGTGTGTGGAACAGTGGAACTGTGTTCTCTGGAGTGATGGTGTTCCTCTGGTGTGTGGAACAATGGGACTGTGTTCTCTGGAGTGATGGAGATCCTCTGGTGTGTGGAACAGTGGAACTGTGTTCTCTGGAGTGATGGAGTTCCTCTGGTGTGTGGAACAGTGGAACTGTGTTCTCTGGAGTGATGGAGATCCTCTGGTGTGTGGAACAGTGGAACTGTGTTCTCTGGAGTGATGGTGTTCCTCTGGTGTGTGGAACAGTGGAATTGTGTTCTCTGGAGTGATGGAGTTCCTCTGGTGTGTGGAACAGTGGAACTGTGTTCTCTGGAGTGATGGAGATCCTCTGGTGTGTGGAACAGTGGAACTGTGTTCTCAGGAGTGATGGTGTTCCTCTGTTGTGTGGAACAGTGGAACTGTGTTCTCTGGAGTGATGGAGATCCTCTGGTGTGTGGAACAGTACTGTGTTCTCTTGAGTGATGGAGATCCTCTGGTGTGTGGAACAGTGGAACTGTGTTCTCTGGAGTGATGGAGTTCCTCTGGTGTGTGGAACAGTGGAACTGTGTTCTCTGGAGTGATGGAGTTCCTCTGGTGTGTGGAACAGTGGAACTGTGTTCTCTGGAGTGATGGAGTTCCTCTGGTGTGTGGAACAGTGGAACTGTGTTCTCTGGAGTGATGGAGATCCTCTGGTGTGTGGAACAGTACTGTGTTCTCTTGAGTGATGGAGATCCTCTGGTGTGTGGAACAGTGGAACTGTGTTCTCTGGAGTGATGGAGATCCTCTGGTGTGTGGAACAGTGGAACTGTGTTCTCTGGAGTGATGGAGTTCCTCTGGTGTGTGGAACAGTGGAACTGTGTTCTCTGGAGTGATGGAGTTCCTCTGGTGTGTGGAACAGTGGAACTGTGTTCTCTGGAGTGATGGAGTTCCTCTGGTGTGTGGAACAGTGGAACTGTGTTCTCTGGAGTGATGGAGATCCTCTGGTGTGTGGAACAGTGGAACTGTGTTCTCTGGAGTGATGGAGTTCCTCTGGTGTGTGGAACAGTGGAACTGTGTTCTCTGGAGTGATGGAGTTCCTCTGGTGTGTGGAACAGTGGAACTGTGTTCTCTGGAGTGATGGAGTTCCTCTGGTGTGTGGAACAGTGGAACTGTGTTCTCTGGAGTGATGGAGTTCCTCTGGTGTGTGGAACAGTGGAACTGTGTTCTCTGGAGTGATGGAGTTCCTCTGGTGTGTGGAACAGTGGAACTGTGTTCTCTGGAGTGATGGAGATCCTCTGGTGTGTGGAACAGTGGAACTGTGTTCTCTGGAGTGATGGAGTTCCTCTGGTGTGTGGAACAGTGGAACTGTGTTCTCTGGAGTGATGGAGTTCCTCTGGTGTGTGGAACAGTGGAACTGTGTTCTCTGGAGTGATGGAGTTCCTCTGGTGTGTGGAACAGTGGAACTGTGTTCTCTGGAGTGATGGAGATCCTCTGGTGTGTGGAACAGTGGAACTGTGTTCTCTGGAGTGATGGAGTTCCTCTGGTGTGTGGAACAGTGGAACTGTGTTCTCTGGAGTGATGGAGTTCCTCTGGTGTGTGGAACAGTGGAACTGTGTTCTCTGGAGTGATGGAGTTCCTCTGGTGTGTGGAACAGTGGAACTGTGTTCTCTGGAGTGATGGAGATCCTCTGGTGTGTGGAACAGTGGAACTGTGTTCTCTGGAGTGATGGTGTTCCTCTGGTGTGTGGAACAATGGGACTGTGTTCTCTGGAGTGATGGAGATCCTCTGGTGTGTGGAACAGTGGAACTGTGTTCTCTGGAGTGATGGAGTTCCTCTGGTGTGTGGAACAGTGGAACTGTGTTCTCTGGAGTGATGGAGATCCTCTGGTGTGTGGAACAGTGGAACTGTGTTCTCTGGAGTGATGGTGTTCCTCTGGTGTGTGGAACAGTGGAATTGTGTTCTCTGGAGTGATGGAGTTCCTCTGGTGTGTGGAACAGTGGAACTGTGTTCTCTGGAGTGATGGAGATCCTCTGGTGTGTGGAACAGTGGAACTGTGTTCTCAGGAGTGATGGTGTTCCTCTGTTGTGTGGAACAGTGGAACTGTGTTCTCTGGAGTGATGGAGATCCTCTGGTGTGTGGAACAGTACTGTGTTCTCTTGAGTGATGGAGATCCTCTGGTGTGTGGAACAGTGGAACTGTGTTCTCTGGAGTGATGGAGTTCCTCTGGTGTGTGGAACAGTGGAACTGTGTTCTCTGGAGTGATGGAGTTCCTCTGGTGTGTGGAACAGTGGAACTGTGTTCTCTGGAGTGATGGAGTTCCTCTGGTGTGTGGAACAGTGGAACTGTGTTCTCTGGAGTGATGGAGATCCTCTGGTGTGTGGAACAGTGGAACTGTGTTCTCTGGAGTGATGGAGATCCTCTGGTGTGTGGAACAGTGGAACTGTGTTCTCTGGAGTGATGGAGTTCCTCTGGTGTGTGGAACAGTGGAACTGTGTTCTCTGGAGTGATGGAGTTCCTCTGGTGTGTGGAACAGTGGAACTGTGTTCTCTGGAGTGATGGAGTTCCTCTGGTGTGTGGAACAGTGGAACTGTGTTCTCTGGAGTGATGGAGATCCTCTGGTGTGTGGAACAGTGGAACTGTGTTCTCTGGAGTGATGGAGATCCTCTGGTGTGTGGAACAGTGGAACTGTGTTCTCTGGAGTGATGGTGTTCCTCTGGTGTGTGGAACAGTGGAACTGTGTTCTCTGGAGTGATGGAGTTCCTCTGGTGTGTGGAACAGTGGAACTGTGTTCTCTGGAGTGATGGAGATCCTCTGGTGTGTGGAACAGTACTGTGTTCTCTTGAGTGATGGAGATCCTCTGGTGTGTGGAACAGTGGAACTGTGTTCTCTGGAGTGATGGAGATCCTCTGGTGTGTGGAACAGTGGAACTGTGTTCTCTGGAGTGATGGAGTTCCTCTGGTGTGTGGAACAGTGGAACTGTGTTCTCTGGAGTGATGGAGTTCCTCTGGTGTGTGGAACAGTGGAACTGTGTTCTCTGGAGTGATGGAGTTCCTCTGGTGTGTGGAACAGTGGAACTGTGTTCTCAGGAGTGATGGTGTTCCTCTTTTGTGTGGAACAGTGGAACTGTGTTCTCTGGAGTGATGGAGATCCTCTGGTGTGTGGAACAGTACTGTGTTCTCTTGAGTGATGGAGATCCTCTGGTGTGTGGAACAGTGGAACTGTGTTCTCTGGAGTGATGGAGTTCCTCTGGTGTGTGGAACAGTGGAACTGTGTTCTCTGGAGTGATGGAGTTCCTCTGGTGTGTGGAACAGTGGAACTGTGTTCTCTGGAGTGATGGAGTTCCTCTGGTGTGTGGAACAGTGGAACTGTGTTCTCTGGAGTGATGGAGATCCTCTGGTGTGTGGAACAGTACTGTGTTCTCTTGAGTGATGGAGATCCTCTGGTGTGTGGAACAGTGGAACTGTGTTCTCTGGAGTGATGGAGATCCTCTGGTGTGTGGAACAGTGGAACTGTGTTCTCTGGAGTGATGGAGTTCCTCTGGTGTGTGGAACAGTGGAACTGTGTTCTCTGGAGTGATGGAGTTCCTCTGTTGTGTGGAACAGTGGAACTGTGTTCTCTGGAGTGATGGAGTTCCTCTGGTGTGTGGAACAGTGGAACTGTGTTCTCTGGAGTGATGGAGATCCTCTGGTGTGTGGAACAGTGGAACTGTGTTCTCTGGAGTGATGGAGTTCCTCTGGTGTGTGGAACAGTGGAACTGTGTTCTCTGGAGTGATGGAGTTCCTCTGGTGTGTGGAACAGTGGAACTGTGTTCTCTGGAGTGATGGAGTTCCTCTGGTGTGTGGAACAGTGGAACTGTGTTCTCTGGAGTGATGGAGTTCCTCTGGTGTGTGGAACAGTGGAACTGTGTTCTCTGGAGTGATGGAGATCCTCTGGTGTGTGGAACAGTGGAACTGTGTTCTCTGGAGTGATGGAGATCCTCTGGTGTGTGGAACAGTGGAACTGTGTTCTCTGGAGTGATGGTGTTCCTCTGGTGTGTGGAACAGTGGAACTGTGTTCTCTGGAGTGATGGAGTTCCTCTGGTGTGTGGAACAGTGGAACTGTGTTCTCTGGAGTGATGGAGATCCTCTGGTGTGTGGAACAGTACTGTGTTCTCTTGAGTGATGGAGATCCTCTGGTGTGTGGAACAGTGGAACTGTGTTCTCTGGAGTGATGGAGATCCTCTGGTGTGTGGAACAGTGGAACTGTGTTCTCTGGAGTGATGGAGTTCCTCTGGTGTGTGGAACAGTGGAACTGTGTTCTCTGGAGTGATGGAGTTCCTCTGGTGTGTGGAACAGTGGAACTGTGTTCTCTGGAGTGATGGAGTTCCTCTGGTGTGTG